>NW_010365318.1:36437-97394 GCF_000414095.1 Morus notabilis
TCAGCAGGCTGTACAATGTGCCCGACCTTGAGGACAAGGTCGTTTTCGAGGGAGGGAGAAGTGATAGTTGGACAGGAGTGACTTTGGACAACATCCATATCCAAGACCAAATGGGCAAGTGGGCCCAACAGGAAGTCCAAGAGGAAGAGGCCCAAACGACAGAGAAAGGAAGCTGTTTCTCCAAATAGGGCAACAAATTAGCTGGAGGAGACTGGGAGATTATCAAAGAGAACTCAGGGGTGCCGCGTGAGGTCAGGAAGCGAGCAAAGCCACGCTGGCTTAGGGATTTCGTGCTTGCAGAGAGACGCTGAGGATATTGCAAATCCCCATAATCCATAACCGTTTCTGTTATTCCATTTAGCCATTTAGCCATTTAGCTAATTTTGTTATTTTCTATTGAAGAATCGCAGAGGCTATATAAGCTGGATTTGTATTTTCATTTGGGGATGTTGAATAAGAAATTAACCATTGAGAGGAGATTGGCACTGTCTCGAAAAGTGCGTTCATTACTTGCTTTGTTTTTGCTAACACTTTGGCTATCCTTGGTTGCTTTTCCGTTGCTTTCATTTGCGATTTTGGCTTTGTCCGTTTGACTCACTATTTTGGTTTGGGTTGCTTCTTTTTTTCCTTGGTTGGTTTGTTTCATCGTTACTGACTCATCAAAATCTACTATTTTGTCAAAAAATTTTCTAGATGCCTTATCCTTTGGTTTGATTGATTCTTTTGTGCAGGGCTTTTGTGTTGATCGTTGGTCATTTTTTCCCTGCTGATTGCATGCCGTGCATGGGTAAATCTCGAATTTTTTCTATTTCGTTTATTGTATTGATGAGTTAGGCTTTGTATCATGCTGATTTGTACCAATTTTGCTGCAGAGGTATTAAATGCAATTCTAGAGCAAACAATTTTTCTCTATTTATGTGCTTTTGTGTAGGTGCGAGTGATGTCTTTTATTTTGGCAAAACCAATTACATTGGCAGCTACAAAAGTATTTATCAATTTCTGTCACATATTGTTGAGAATATTGGATATCTTGGACATAATTACTATATTAAAATATTATCATATTTATCCTTTATTAGTTTTCTTTCTTTGTTTTTTTATTATTTTTTTTGGTTTATTGATTTATTGATTTATATTTTTTTAGTTTTCTCAAATTTCTTTCTCTTCCTTCTCTAAAATTTATACAACCAAATTTTGTTATAGAGGACTTTTAATTTATTTGTTCAGCTATGAAGGAGGAAGCAGCTATAGGACATGAAAATTCATACTTATTTCTTGAGTTGTATATGAATTTTGTTTATGTATTATTTTTATGTTATTCATTTATTTTTTATATAATTATGCTTAGCATTGTAAATTTAAAATTTTAATCATTGTAAACATGTGATCATTGTAGACATTTTTATATTACTTTATTTTGAGTAAACTAGAGTTGCAAATACGTTATACGATAGCTGTATTAATTAATTCATTATTTACAAATTCTTATTTTGATTATATAAAATGTAAATAACTTCTTACTAAAATATTATGGTCTTATTAACTTCGCGTATTTTTTGAGAGCTTTTCACTATAATAGAAAAAATTAAATGTGACATTTTTTGAGAGCTTTTTACTGTAGAAACTTAAAATTAAAAACTCGAATCGGTGAAATGAACGAGACCTATATAGATATATCTTAGTTTATATTAACTAGTCTTATATTATAAAAGTTTTTGATATTTTATATAATTGAATAGTATTTTTCCGCTGCAATGCGCAGAAATATTGCAATGATGAACATAATTGACAATATCTTATATATACACATTATAAATAACTTCATATGACAATATCCTATGTATATTATATATTCATGTATAAATATACATAAATAATCTACTTCTATTGTATAACAATTATTAACTTTTTCTAAGATGTAAAATTATCTCCTATTGTAATGCTTGCGCGTCCATTGCTAGTTTCCGATCTAAAAATTAATGAGAGCTTACTCTGCTAGCTACTCCTTGTGTAGTCATAAAAGAAAGGAGATGAAATATTATTAGAGGCGTGCTAAGCGCGGACGCCCAGCTCCACAAGTTGCCACGTTTCCTATTTATTTTCAATTTAAAAAGCTTTGTTATCCTTGTTAAAACAAAGTCCAACTTGTAGACTTAAATATAAAAAATGCCACTCTTTTTGTTTTACCCATTTCGATCACAATTCACAATGGAGATATGGGTTTATTTTCTATTTTTCTTTTACTGATTATTTATTTACGTCCCACTAAGAATTAAGAATAAGTCCTAGACTAGAGAGTATCTCAGCTAGAAATTTCTTCTTCATAATGCAAGTTTTAAAGAAAGGAACAACAACGAACTACCTTGAGTTTTTGGGCCTCGACACCACCAATTAAAGCGGCAATGATGAAAGGAAAAATCACATGATATGACTCTAGAAAAAATCACGCCGTGGGTTTCTTATTATTATTATTATTATTTTTTTTTTTTTTTTTATAGGATATATGGGTTTGGTTTCTCAACAAAAATGAGAGTGGCAAGTTTGTAAATAAAGTGTAAAAGAACGATTTTATATTTAGTTAGTTTGTTTGAGTAAATTAAGGTGACAAGTTGCAAGAAATAGAGCTTGCATTTGTAAGAGAGTAGGAATAAGCATTTGTATTTACCACCGTGAAATATGTCTCAATTTTTGTTAAATATTATAATAAAAAGGAGGTATGCATTAATTTTTCATAAATCAATCAAGAAGAACGAGATAAATAATACACTTTTATAATCAATGGCATGTTGTAAATAAAGACTGCAGTTGAGAGAAACTTTTTCTAATTAATCATTTTCTCCGCGGGGTGGGTACACTTTTAATTATTGGATTTGCAAAAGAGTCACCCACGGAAACTCCCTAATTAAGGAATTAACTGATGAGAAAAAAAAATTAAGGAATTAACTGTCCATTTAAAAGTCTTAAACTCAAGTCAAACAAAAGTCTACAACATATATTCCTCTACCAAATGGGGACAACCAGAAACAAGACAAAAACGCCGTCGTATAGTTGCTTCAAACGCCTCCAACACAGCACCACGAAAGGGACACATCGGTCATTTTATAGCAACAGATTTCCACAGAACTTCTCAAACATAAAAACCAATTTTCCCAAAATGCCCCTCCATTTGTAGTTAGGAAGGTAGGTAACGATAAATATCACTGTCAAGAATAAGAAAAGGAAAAACCCAAAAAGCACGAACGAACGAGCAACCAATAACCGACCATGACAGTCCCAAACGATGCCGTTTCCGCCGACGGCGACCGCGCCGGCGAGTTGGAACTCAGCGGCGGAGAAGGAAGCGGCGGCGGCCGTGGCGTCGGAGTAGGGAAGGTGAAGGGGCCGTGGTCACCGGAGGAGGACGCGGTGCTGAGTCGGCTGGTGGGGAAGTTTGGGGCGAGGAATTGGAGCCTGATCGCGCGGGGGATTCCGGGGAGGTCCGGTAAGTCTTGCCGCCTCCGGTGGTGCAATCAGCTCGATCCCGGCGTTAAGCGCAAGCCCTTCTCCGGTAACCGCCATTGCCCTTTTCTGTAACCGCATAGTAGCACCTTCTTTCCTTTTTGTGTGTGTGTGTGTTTTTTGTGGGTTTTTGTCGTTTTAAGGAGGTTTTAGAATATGGGTTTAGCTGGGCTTGTCAGATTTTGACTGTTTTGCGAATTGTGACTATCAAAATATGCAGCGGGGATGCTTGGCAATATCTGAATGACATCTTGTTTATGATAGCTTTGAATGATGCTAAAAGAGGGAATATTATGTACTCTATATCTTGTTGCTTTCTTGCTGATTTAGTTGTTTGTTTGAGCTTTAAGCATTGCCCTTTTGTTTTAAATTATGGATTTGGACTTGTATAAGAAGTGGGGTAGGATTGATTTTCCGGTTGGAAGACATTAGTTGGCGTGAGATTTATATAAGTGCTTTTTGTTTATCGGAAAGTGAAACATGAAGAAATCCACGTGAATAATTGATCTTTACCGTAAAACCTATCTTGTTAGTAATCATGAAATCGATCTTAGAAAAAACGAGGAAGATGGCGCTGAGAGAAGTTTATGCTGTAGTGACCTTGACAGAATGGAAGCTCTTCTAGAGTCCTTGCCACGCCCTGTCTTGTCCCTTTTCTTTTAACCGTTTTGTATTTGATATGCTCCAAGGAAGTTTTTCCTTGTATGCAGACACATTTTATTTCCTCTTTGGCTGCTAATGTTTAGTTGTGTGCCTCTCACATCCTCAAACTCACATTTTTTGGTCTTGTTTTTGTTAGTGTAACTCTTCCAATCGTCCCTTGTATGAGCCTTGCCTTATTTGCTTAGCTTATTGAAAGGATTGATCTTGTATTGCTGGAGAAAGAACAGTTACCTTGAATTAGAACCATGTTAACATAAGTTGGTTAATTTTTGAAAACCAATGATAACAAGTTGTATGAGTTTATTGACTACATATCATGCAAACGGATGAAAGGGGGCATATGTATTTGAAACTCGTATATTGGTGCATCAGTGAAACAACTACTATTATGGGAAAGGTGCTCCAGATGTTTAGATTGTCGTGATTGGGATGTGTTTAGATTGTGTTGTTGGTCTTATCTTTAACGCTTTTTCCATATACCATATACCATGATTGCAATTAAAAATGCGTTCTTTTTCATGTTTAGTTGAACTCTCATTTCAATCATGTTCTCCTTGGTTATGAAAATTTTCAATCATGTACTATGTATGAACTAATATCTCACACGGGTAAAATTTACTCTCTTCTTTGGTTTCGTGGATTTTGTTTTTTGTTTTTGTTTAGTCCATTTCTGCTTCAACTTTCTCTCAACAATGCAATCCCCTTGCTCATATATTTCCATGCATGAAATAATAACTGCATACCTTCTTCCTATCTCTTTTTTGAGGCCTTTGTTTGCGTTTTGTTATTGGTTTGACTAAAGAAACTTAGAGTTGGTATTGCTGATATTTTCGGGATCTTGAATTTGTGCAGATGAAGAAGATCGTATTATAGTTACAGCCCATGCAATCCATGGAAACAAATGGGCCGCAATTGCAAGACTTCTGCCTGGTAGAACAGATAATGCAATTAAGAATCACTGGAACTCTACTCTGAAACGCAAGTGTGCTGAACTAGGAGGGCTTAAACCAGCTCCTGGTGGCATGACTCTTGATGGTGGCCTTGACATGACAAAGGCATCTTCAGAAGAAACACTGTCAGCTGGCAATATGAATTCACTAAGAAATTCAGAAGGAAGAGAGATCTCAGTGGACAATAGATCATCCCAGTATGAAAACAGCGCTCAAGTGGAGGGTTGCATTGCTGAAGAAGATCATCATAACCTTGTTTCGTTAGCAGAACATCACCCTACTGTTTCCCGGCCAGTGGGACGAATCAGCGCATTTAGCGTCTATAATCCTTTAAGAGGCCTGTCAAATTCTTCTGTATTTTCAAGGACAGTCCTGACTCCTGGACCTTTGTGTCAAGGTTCCAAACCAGAACTTGGAGCCTGCAAACTCTTTGAAGAGTTCTGTAGTGAGCCGATGGTTCCTTTGCGATGTGGTCATGGATGCTGCGTGAATTCAAGGATAAGACAATCTCATAGCTCGTTGCTGGGACCCGAGTTTCTCGAATATGAGGAGTCACCCTCTTTCTCAAGCCATGAATTAATCTCTATTGCGACAGATTTGAACAATATAGCATGGATAAAGAGTGGCCTTGAGACTACTGGTGCCAGAGCTCCAAACGATGCAGCAATCCTCGAGACCTCTCGAGGGGCTGTGACTACCTCACAAGTTGGAATATTAGAACAGAACAAAAGGAATGATCATTTTCGCTTTGAAGAAGGACAGAACAAGTTGATGGGAATGATGACAGATGCTCTGTCATCCCAGATGCCTAGACGAAGTTTTGCAATGCCAACCGAAGTTGAGGGCTTGGGCTGATTATTTATGTCTGGTTTTCTTCCTTTTCTCAAGCTATTTCATTTGAAGAGAAAGGTACATAATTTGGTGAGTGAGTCGTCACGTATCGGCTGATATTACAAATGAGAATTCGATTTACATAGATCTGAGGCGTGTCTCTGAAACTATATTTAGACTTGTTCTACCATAGGACTGAAACGTATTCACAGCCCGCTTTACTATATGAGGCTATGCTTTTACTTGATCAAACTTCTTGTATACTTGTTTTTCAAGTTGGTCAAATGGCCCAAAGCTTTTTAGAAGACAAAAGTTCTCAAAAGTAAAAAGGGACTGCTGAAATCTCTTCAAGTGTTTTAGATGGTCATGACCTCTTATTGTTAGCCATATTTAGTTATAGATAGATAGGCTACAGATTCTCAAACAGAACCTGCCAAAAAAGAAGTAGAATTGAGGAAATATCAAGAATACATAAAACAAAACAGAAAATAGCCCAATTCATGGCATTTCCGAAAATCATATCTCTTGTTGGACATAGTGGTTTTGTTAAGATTAAGAGAATATTTTATTTTTCCTAAATATGGGCCGCATTTGGGCAACCCCACCACAAAAATCTCATAGAAGTAAAACCCCTTTTAAGAATGAGGAAAGACAAAGTAGGTTCTATGATATGTGGATCAAACAAGACGTGATCATACGAGGACAAAACAAGACAAGTGGAGCCTAGTATATATCCCTAGTAGGGCTACTAGTGTCTCCTCAAAAATCTATCTTAACTTTTTTTTTTTTGCTCTTTCTTTAACACGGATAAGGAATTGAGCTCTTGATTTCTAGAGGCATGGTTGTGGATTTACTATTAGGATAGGCCGTCAACATAAATCTTTTTTGTTTTACATCAAATTTTCTCAATACTTTATGATAAATTTGATCATTACTTTGGACTCAACTTCTTCTGCAATGGTCTCCTTACCTACCTAAACAATAATTACAACACACTGTAATGAAAAACATTTGTGACATTATTAAGTGTCATTGTCCTGTGGTTGGTTTGCTCTCTGGCCCCAATTTATTTTTTTAATTAACTAAATCAACTTCTTTTTTATGTTTTTGATAAATCTAGTACACATGTATTTTTCTGAGAATTTTTATGGCAAGACATGTATTTTTATTCTATTAATATGAATTGTTACTTTTAACCGTTAAGTTAATTTTATAACGGTGCACGTGTAAAAAATTTATAACGTGTAATACATAATTATTTTTATTACGAATTGGATCGTTGAATAATTAATTCAATGACTAAAATATAGTTTCTATTTTTCTGAAGAAATTATATACTTATAAAAGCATAGAAAAGAATCTGTGTACAATATAATAACATGTTGTTCTGACTGTTTCAGAGTCAGTCTTCGTGTGGTCTAATTTTGACTAAAAGTGAAATTTAGGATTTTCCCTTCGGAGGATGAGGGTTAAAACAAATTTACTTCCTCAAAAAATAATGTACAATTATGGAAAACAGCTGTTTATACGCACACTTCTCGCTTTTTCTTTTTGTTTTTTCCACTCACCTTGATAAGCACAAGTTGCTTTACATTGAGAGCATACTTTTAAAACATGTTGATATCTTGCTTTGCAATTGAAAAGTCAAAGCTGCCCTCAAAATTACCACGTATTTGATTAAATGGCATGGACAAATCTGACCTTCCACAACTGAAACAAATCAAGAGCTGCTCAAATCATTGAAGCAAATTAGTAACAGTAGTAATGGGAAAAGTAAAGCAGCAGTAAAGGAGACAGAACAAATCTGCTTTTCTATCTGAGATGTCCGTAGAGAAAAAGATATGGAAGGAAGAAGATGTATTTTTTAAGGGAGCTTTGTATACCTTATAGTAATTCATGTTTAACGTATCAAAATCACAATAGCGTTAAGGTGAAAAGAAAAAAAAAAGTGAAATAAACAGAACCTAATACAACATGTAAACTAATCCATTATAATAAATTGCATCAGATTTTACAGTTTTGGGAGCTTCTCTGGGTAGAATTAGTAGTTTCGTGCTTTTTGACTGTAAGATCTGTATTAAAAATTATTTATTTTGTATACTTTTTAAATTTGATGTGATTTTAATAAGAGTCAACGATTAAAACATTGATCTTGTCAGTATGTTAACGTATCATAAAAACTCTCAATACATATTTAACACTTTTAAAATCTCATTCTTTAAGGTATACCGTGCATCTTATTTCACCACTTATTAAAAGAAAGATATTAACCGTTAAATTTTCTCAAATAATAGCTAAAAACTTATTTTTTTTGTCAATAGCTGAGCTTTATTTATTATTTAATAACTGAGGAACCAAAAAAGAACCGAAATTCATAGGTAAATTGACTATTAGGGCATGTTTAGTTCGTTGATTTGAATTTTTAATTTGAATTGAGATGTGATTTTATGTAAGTACTTTTTACTATAATAAAAAGTTAGATATAACTGCTTTTAAGAATTTTTTACTATAATAAACTCAAATTTTAAATTTAAATCGATAAAATAAATAGAATCTTAATTACATACCTCTTTTTTTTTTTTTTGGTCTAGTTATGTACCTTTTCTCAAGGGTATTGTTTTTCTTGCTCTTTTCCTAGTGGTAAAATTTGTTAAAGAGAGAAAATTCCAATTAAGAAAAAGAAAGAGAGAGAAACATACATAATGATAAGTCTCACATATAATAAACAGAAAAGATAATGGCATAAACTAACTTTATGGAGCCCAAAAAGAAAAATACAAGCTTTATACTTCTCTTCTTACACTCTGCAACATACAGTATTTTCCTATTATTATTATCAGATCTTTCTTTTCCATGATCTTTCTCTCTCCTCCCCAGTTGCTGTCCAGACACAGACACTAGTCTCTCCTCCCCAGTTGCTAGAGAGAGAGAGGGGGAGAGAGAGAGAGGGAGGGAGAGAGAGAGAGAGAGAGAAATCACCTACCTCACCACTACAGTTCGGCTTCGCAAGAGTATAAGAACAAAAAAAGATCACGTTATTTGTCCAAAGCTTACGAAGGTTCAAAAAAAGAAGAGAGAGAAACTCTTTGAAGAGAGCTTCCTTCTTCTTCTTCTTCTTCTTGGTGAAGCTTGTTGTGGGCATTCATGATCTCAGCCTCACCAGAGCCACCACCATTACATGAGGATTTTTCTCTCTCTGGGTTCCACCAATGGCAGCCAGCACAGACAACAAACCCCATATCATCCTTGTTGTTAACGACCACCGTGATGATGTTCAAGAGGGCCGCCGGAGCTCCGTCGCCGGCGGCGGCGGCGAACGGTCGTCGGACGAGGAGGAGGAGGAGCGTAGGTGCTCCTCCGGAGCTGAGATTGTGGAGAAGGGATCCCCTGTGTCGGAGCGTTCGGTGGAGGTGGATCTGGCTGAGGTGAAAGTACATTTAGCGAAAGTTGAGAGGGATTGCAGGATTTGCCATCTGAGCTTGGATGCAGCCAATCATGAGTCTGGGATTCCCATAGAGTTGGGTTGCTCTTGCAAGGATGATTTGGCTGCTGCCCACAAACAGTGTGCTGAGGCTTGGTTCAAGATCAAGGGTAACAAGTAAGTCCTCAGATGGAAAAATATTCGTAATTATAACAAAGATTGGTTTCTTATTTTTATTTTTATTTTATTGTGTTTTTGGCACTGTCCATTTGTTATTTCTTGTTATATTTTGAGAATTGGTGTTTTGTGGGATGTGATTAGAGCAAAGTTTTGATCTTTAGCATTTTTGTGGTCTTGGTATGTTTAGTAACCATTCTGTGAGTTCCTGAAAAGTTGGTGGTTAGAAATTTTGAATGATTTTTTGATTCGTTCATTGTTAGATGCTAAATCAGATTATTTATATTAAGATTTAGTTTATAATATATTCTTGGGAGCGTTATTGACTTATTTAAGTTTAGTTGCGAGAACAAAGTTAAAAGGAATATTATTTAGGGAGAAGAATAGGAGAAGTGGGATGCTTATTGCAAAGGAACATTATGATGGGGGGGGCTTAAATTAGAATAAAATCTCTATTACTTTGGAAAGTAAAGAGAAGTAGACCAGACTAAATAAAGAGAATAAAACTTACGTACTCTTATAAAGCAAAAAAGATTGAAGTGCCACCATGTACTTCTTCTATTTCCAGCTATAGTGATTCTTCCTAATTCATTGCAGCTTATAAAGTGTAAAACCATGAGCCACTCATGGCATCTTTCTCACACTTATTTCAAACTTTTATCTCTCGGACAAGCTGGTTCTTGTTTTTTGACTCTTTGTGATGTATACTTTATTGAAGTGATAGTCCTCAATCTTGCATGCATTGCTTATAAAATACGTCCTCTAAAGGCAGTTTGGTTCTGGTTTTCTGTTTGATAATATTCCGGATATCTGTTTATTCCAAGTATATTACTAAATGATGGATTTTTCTCCTATGTATCATTGTTCCATGATAAGGACAGTGTCTTTAACAAGATGAATAGAAGGATTGACCAAGTCATATGGTTGTTCAGTTAGTGGTACCGTACCAAAAGGCAAAAGGCTATACTTAATGAATGACCTGGGTCTATGGTGGGAACTTAGTAGTGGCAAGTCTCAGCTTTTGCTTTGTATTTTTCTTTTTTTTTCTTATCCAGCAAAAAAAAATAAAAAAAGTCCCAAGTTCTATCTTTTTTGGCGGTTTGGCTTAGTTTTTCCAAGTCCAATGACATGATCATTACTCTATGACTATGCTGACACAATTGTTCAGTTAATGGTTAAAGCATCTGAAGGTGTTTTCATGGTCAGAGGCCTCAAGTTTCTTAACGACACATGCTATTTTCCCTGTATTCTCCTCATGCTATAATATAGGTTCTACTGAAAATTCTGCCTTTAGATGACCAAATCTTCAACTGTCTTCAGATTCCCAGACTCTGCTCATTTCGTAGTTGTTTTTGTTTACTCTAGACAATGAAGACCAACTTTTCTTGAAAGCTCTAAGTTTTGGACTTGTACGCATGTATTTCCTCTAAGGTCCATGGTTTGTGTTTTGATAGTGGAGACGCCCTCATGAAAAACTTCATAAAATTCAGGACTATCTAACTTTACCTTCCAAAAACTATACGTTGGTCGGAGGAATTCCAGATCATTGTTCTTTTGTATGCTCATTTCCTGTAAAACCACACAAATCAGGTTCCTTTCTCTTTAGGCGTTCACAAGGTTAGATCTTTGCGTCCGCTAAATGTTGTGTGTGGTTGAAGGGTTCACAATGCCAAGGCTTATTATGAATTGGTTTCTCTATACACAAGATGGCCTTTCTTGATATAACTTTGCTTGTCTCTAATAGGTTTTGATAGCACATGAGCAATCTCATCTAAAACTTTCTTTCTTTTCTTTTCATTTGTTTTGTTTTGTTTTTTTTTTTTACCACCTCATCTTCAACTTGCTGTGCGTGTTTCTTCTATCTTCTTCAGTGGTAATTAACGTTATTAATGTCACAATTCTTCGAAAATATTTTTAAGAGTTTTAACAGAAATTGTATAATAAAAAAGATGACAGGGTGTTTAACAATGATGTTTTGAAGTTGATATTTTAAATTAAATGATTTAAATCGCAGCTTTGATGATTTGTACGCGGTAAAATTGTTATTGAGGGCATTACCCCTTCATGTTTTTTGTCTTAGATATAACTAGGACAAAGTTCTCTCGTCTTTTCTAGATCAAATATATTTCTCTTTATACGTATCTGTTTTTCTTTCGTTTAACATTTATTTTTTGCAAAGTCTGTCTACTTTTAAGTGAAGACATTAATTTTGAGAAGAAAGCAATGGACAGTGAGTTTTTGGACTTGGGGTTGGAAATTTGGATCCACGTGTAATACTTAAATATGTAGAATAAGTATGAGTAGGTAAAGTAATGTGGGCATGTGAATTCCAACTTAAGCAGGGGAGAAAGAGAGAGTCACACAAAATTATCTGTTTGTTTGCTAAATTTTTGTGAAAAATAAAATTGTGGTAAGATCAGTTCAGGAGTCAATTTGTTGCTGCTGTCCAATCTCTGTCATTTTCTTTTCTTTTAAAGATTTGGACAGAAAGGTCTTGAGAGGAAAACATAAAGTTTAAGATGAAAAGATGGTACCTTATAGTTCACTGTTTTGCATTACCACAATTCTAAACTCTACATTATTATGAAAAAAAAAAATCTCTTCCAGGGCAATAAAACGTCATCATTTAGGTAAGCTAAAAGGAGATGCATCCAAACATACAGGTCATATCTACGTTGGTAGACAGATATTAAGTAGTTGATCTTTCAAACATATTTGTCAATGCACAGTATCTACTGTATCACTTACCTGTAAAAGCTACCATTCTTTTGTTTCGTTTTTTTTTTTAGGAATTCAATATATTTGATTGATTCATCTCGGCAAATTCATATATACTCTATTCAGCGTCTGTATAAGCTGTTAGTGGAAAGAAAGTCTTAAGACATCCATATAATGGAAGGAAATGACAATTTGAACGAGGGGATAAAAAAAAACTAACATTTACATACCTGATAAATCAAGGTTCTGAGTTCTTATCTAATAGGTTGTTTCAACCTGTCCATACTTTTTCCGATATCCCGAGATCACCTAGAGTGAGAATGACCAAAATTGTTTAACATAATTTCGTTCAACTGATGCATTTGTGTTTGGACAAAGAACTTTAAGATCTATATATGTCTCTTTGTTGAGTGTATCATGTGTTTGACATAGAAATGAAACATGTAATAATTGCAACTATGGACAGACAAAATTTCTGAGTTGTTATTCGAGTATTTTGATGAATTCTACTATGATCTCCTTGTAAATTTTCTTCTGATTGAATTAACCATGTCCATACGATTGAATTAACCAGATCTAAAAGAGCATTCAGTTAGCTCTTCTGTGGACTGATGTAGTTTACATTGTTATACGTTTACTGATGTTTCGAAAATACATGACATGCAGGACCTGTGAAATCTGTGGGTCAACCGCACATAATGTTTCTGGTGTTAATGAAGCTGAGGTGATGGAGCAGTGGAATGAATCAAATGATAACGGGGCAACAACGCCCGCGACCGCTCCCGTTCACCCAGCGGAGACCAGGAACTTCTGGCAGGGTCACCGGTTCCTGAACTTCTTGCTTGCCTGTATGGTCTTTGCCTTTGTAATCTCTTGGCTCTTCCACTTTAATGTACCCTCATGAAGCCCTGAATGAGGAAATAATTCTTTTCTTGCGTGTCAATTGAGTTGAATAGTAGAGAAACGAGCTTTTTTCTTTTTGAGGTACTGTCTTTGTACCCCTTTCTTCTTACTATTGTTATTGCTAGATTGCTAGTCAGTTATTTCTCTCTATGATCCGCACGTTGTTTATATTATATATTTATGATTGTCATAGTTTTCAGGTGACTATTTGTGTAATATAAATGTCCTTAATTTCTTCTTCACAAGCCAAAATAGTCTTGTGTATGGTTGTAACTTTGTATTATTTTTGAAGCGTGCCTGTTTGTTTTGAATCTAATCAATTGCCAAATGCTTCTAATCGGAAAACTTCTACTTATTTCATTGTCGTTTCCATAGCCACATTAATGGATCTACTTTCTTGGCACCAAATGTGTGTGTATAAATATATATATATATATTTATTTATTTTGAGCGGGCCTATTAACTATTGATAGTTTTTTATTTTCAGCTATTAGATTTCTATTAAAAACTATCTATTCTACATACTTTTTTAATTTGATATGATTTTGACTTAGATCCAACGATGAGAAATTAAGACTTAGTTTGGTAGTAATGTACATTTTAAAAAAATTATTTTAGCTGTGTTGAAGGAAAAAACAGCTCTTACAAAAAGTAATTGAGTGTTTGGTAAATTATAATTATACTAGATGTGTTATTTTTAAAATCAGTGTAATGGCGTTTCATAAATTGTGAGGCTGAATTGTTGTGAGTAATTAAAATGATCAAAATAGACATGGTATGAAACTTAAATATATATAATTATTTTTTATATTTAGTAATACTTATTTAACTTTAAAAAAAACATAATATCATGATTTTGAGTTTTCAAACAATAAATTTATGATAATTAATTCTTTTTTTATTTCTTTATTCACAATATAGTTACAATAAAAATGAGAATTAGTGAGTAATCAACATATACAACAAAAAATGTAAATTTCATGTTCAATTATCTAATGGTGTAGCTAAGAAGTTCAATGTGTCATAGCAAAGTACGAAGGAAAAAAAAACAGAGATGAGAGTTTTGGGTGGAGGGGAATAAAGTAAGATTATAGTCTGTGAGGGTAAATAAGGACATAGTTGGTCATTTTCTAAAGTTTTTAGGGGTATTTATGGTATTATAAAATTATCATTAATGTTATCAAGTGATTAACCGGGAATCTAAAAGCAGAAGCATCAAAATTGCCGCTTCCACTTCTAGTTGCTGATTTATCTGAAATTCTCTTAAAATTGGTTTTTGCACTTTCTACCAAATGTTAAAAGTAGCTGTGGATGGATGTGGAATCACTTTTGGGCTCTGAAAATCACTATCAAACGGAACCTAAGTCTTACTGGCAAATTTTTATTTTCAGTTATTAGAACTATATCAAAGTGTTTATTTTGCATATTTTTTTTTTATCTTAATGTGATTTTAATCGAATCTAACGGTTAGAAATATGCGCTAGAAGATCTTATAAGGACCCTGATTTAACCGCAAAAAATTCATACGAGATTATTTGATATGTCTAGATGGTTTGGGAGGAACGGACCTTTCAAATGCAAGTTCAGAATGCAAAGAGTGTTCAAAGAATTTGTGTACTTTGAGGATTCTGAAGTACAAGGGAAAAAAGGGTCACTATTCACCTAATGGTAATAATTTCCGAAAATTTGACAATGCCAAATTCCAAAATGAGTTCCATACAATAATGTGACAATAATGACCAGACATCTATGATGATATAAAATGCCATTAATGATGAATAAATTTGCCTTCGTCAAGATACTAGAGAGCCTAAATGAATCTTTATAATGTATTCCAACTAGATCGTAGCTCTTTGATTGGCCATAAACGTTGCCATTCCAACTCTAGATAGCCAAATAAATACTTGAGTTAAAATAGTGACTCCAAATTCGTTTCTCTCGTTCCCATGGCAGTTCAATTCGTATTAATTCTAACTGAAGTATTTTACTCTCACCATTAATTCAGTTTTTGCACTAAAAGAGGAGGTATTAGTTTGAACTTTCAAGTCTCGTGAGATATGTATGAGACTATTTCCAAACTATCAACTCAATATTAATTAATTAGTCTTTATAAGAGCCGAGTTGACATACTTCGTCTTCCGACACGAATAATTATAACTAAATAAAAATATCTATAATCACGCCCAAATATATTACCCCAATTGTCCCTGGGCACACTTTTATTTGTGAAAAAAGGGACTAAAGGAAAAACTTTATTATTTTCTTTTTCCTTAACAGTTCTCCTTTAAGCTTCCATGCTAAAAAAAAAAAAAAAAAAAAAAAAAAAAAAAAAAAAAAAAAAAAACAGAGAAACCTATAAAGGGAGTGCAATAATTCAGACATTGTTATACTGCGAGCCAACCCACCATGATACGCTGATTGTGAAAGGCAAAAAAGTAGCCATCACCAGGCACATGGGTACCAGGCATGGTCCAAAAATAAGAGAGAATCGGTGATAGTAATAAAGACAAGACAAAGTATCGCAGGAGTTTGCTGAAATGGAATCACATTAGATATGAATCGTATTAGATATGGTTGGGGATGGGTCAGAATGAGTAAATTCATGAGTTTCTGCGACTAACATGCCGTGATTGCCGATCACGTTCTTAATACGCCACAAACATACCTCGTGGTGGGAACTCACTAATTTCTCTTCTTTTTTCCTTTTATATCCAAAAGTGAAAAGTAAATTGCAATGTTACACCTTAAATTTTTCTTTTTTTCATACTACACTCGAAACATTCAAATTTTAGTAGATTGCAAAATAAATTTTAAAATTTACCAGCAATTGAGCTCCAATAACTAACGAACGTTATTCAATTGATAGTTTGAGACATGAGATTTGTACATATAAGATAAAATTCATAAAGTTTCCAAATCAGGTCATGTGCAAATATCATGTCTAAATTTGTTAATTGATGATTCCCATCAGCTATTGAACTTCACACTGTCACTGATTTAAAAATTTAAGGCGCAATTTACCAAAATTTAAAGTTTGAGGTGTATTATACAAAAAAAAAAAAAAAAAAAAAAAAAAACTTCAATAGAGCAATTTACTCTATATCTAAAATGTTAATGTTTTTATAGGTTATGTGACTTATGTTAGTTACTAATCAAATAATTTCTCAAACAAAACTATAATTGCATTTGTTTCTGTTTCCTGCTAAGTGGGTGGGGGATCACTCATGTATTTTTCCCTGGCCCCAGTCCCATTATATTTATATATATATATATATATTTATTTATTTATTTATATTTGTATAAAATACATATATTCATATATACACACACTGATCAGTATCCTGATTAGAGGTACTTTATTTGGATTGAAGAGTGAGTTTTTGGAATTATTAATGTACCCTGCACGAATGGTGGCGCGCCCTACATGCTCATTAATGGAATCCTAAACCAATAGTTTTTCTTTTTCTTTTTCTTTTTCTTTTTCTTTCTCTCTTTCTTTCTTTATTTCTTTTTTTTTTTGGAATAAAGCCAATAGTTGATTATTGAGTGTTTTTTTGTTTTGTTTTGAAAATTGAGTATTTTACGGTTAATTGAGCCAAATTTGACATGGTGATTTCTGGCATCACAATGTTTCATGAGTCGTGGCCATGTTTGCCCATATATACAGCTGAAACAATTTTATTTGCGGGCTTTGGGTTTATATGTAGATGGTGAGTCATGTGAACGTGTGACATGTAGCTACTAAATCCAAAAGGAATTTTCAAAATATTACTGAATTATGAGGGGGAAAAGTACATATATCTAGTTCCTTTGATTATTTTAAAGTCTACTGAGAACTTTTTGTCACAACAATTGAATTTCCAAAACATGTCACACTCATATTACCTGGTAGTCATTTTTTTTAATCTAATTTTATTGCTTTTTTCAAGTTTAATTTGTTTAGTTTTCAACTCCCAGTATTATCTGCTGTAGACTTTTTGAAATCTTTGCTTTAATCAAATGCGAAAGGGAAATAAATATGCAACGAATGGTATTAGATTTCTGATAATAATGTGAATAGAAATAATTTTATTGAAAAAGGCACTTCTGATACATCATACTAGAATTTGTCAATAAAGTATATGTAAAATGTGTTTAAGTTCAATGTTTCCGTTCTAAACTTCATTAGTTTCCGTTTTGGCCAAAAATATTGTTGTGGTTGAGGAGGGCAAAAAATGATATATATATATTAATAATGTACAACAGCAACAACAACCATATGTGACATTGGATACCTTTACCTTTTAACTGTGAAAACATTAGATTAGAAAAATAATAATAGTGCAAAAAATAGCAATCCAAATCTTTAACAAAGATCCGCTTTCTTATCTTTTGGAATGTCTGTGGCAAAGATTATTATTACCTCGTCAACTTTGTTTTGGATATACAATTAAGGTTAGTACAAAACGTTACATTATTTTATATTTCTTAAGAACGTGCATGACATGATCATTGGAACTCTTTGGCAATACGTGTCAGAACCGACTGGACGCTAAATTAAAGTATTAGACAAATTAGCATTAATCTAATATGGGCACAAAACTGGTTTATATTCCCCAAACAAAGAGGATTAGTTTAATCAATTAGAAACATAAACGATGGAGAACATAGAGCTAATGTAGCTAGACAAAATTAGATTGTGTATGTTCCTTCCTAATTAAACAAGATGAGTAAAACCTCAAACCTCAATTAAAGGTGTCGGCCGCATGCTCCGGCAGCCGGAGAATTGTATCGCCGACATTTTGTATAAAAATCAAAAGGCAATCAATCATACGGTTCTCATCCGTTAAAAGTTTGTAATTGTGAAATGTATTTTCCGTTAGATATGCTGCCGTCAAATACAGCAAAGTGCCATAGCTTGGGACATAAACTGCCTCTGTACTAATTGTAAGATTTCTTTTGCTTTTGCTTTTTCTGCGCCCTTTTACTTTTGGCGTATAATGAAGGGGATTTGTTTGGTGAAACTTATCTTGGGGGTGGTTGTGATTTCGTGACTTGCTGCCTAGACTTGGGTTCGTTCAACTTGGCATTTGTGTTATGATTAATTGATGACTATTATATAGCTGTTATGGAGAGAAAAGCAAAGGAAGTGAACTCAACTACAATAAAATTGACATGCTTCCTACTCTGGAGTACAAAACAAAATTTCACTTTGAGGCGAAATGTAATGTTACGAACCCGTGATTAATAAAAATAAAATGAAAAACATTAATATGTTCATTTACATGAACAAAATCTTCCAAATTAACATCAACACATCATGTTTACTCAGAAAAATTCCAATGCCTAAAAAATAAGGAGACATTATTCCTCTAAAGGCATAATAGATTCTAACATTGGAATACATTCTATTTACATCTAACTCTTTACTATTTAAAATAAATAAAATGTGAAAAACATAAATAATTTATTTAGAATAAAAATTTAGAACATAGCATATATGTGTGGAAGAGTTTTCAATGGTTACGTTTTCATTCATTGATGATAACGTCCAAATATAGAAATTTAATGACGTGACGTGGTAAGAATCTAATTTCATTAATTATAATAAACTTTTTTGATCAACTATTTAATTATATATGTAACCATTGAAAACTCATCCATTTATATATATATATATATATATTGAATTTAAACCTTAAGATTGGAAGTTACTTGTTAAATTAACCGCTAGACTAAGCTCCAATCCAAAAAATTATAAATCATTATCTTTTCAATATCCTTTGTACTTGGAGCAATAAAAATTGAACAAGAACTAAGAATCACAATCTGTTCTTCTTCACCAAATTGATTAATAGTCAGCCTTCATTTGTTGCGTTGCGAACACTTTTTTCATATGCTTAGCTTTAGTCAATGACCCCATAATTGATTCTATTAGCTGCAAAAATAAAAGTCCCCGCTAAGACAAGAAGTACTAATCATCCCCTTGCTTCTTAATTAAATTAATCAATCCCTTTTTAAAATTAAAAAAAAAAAAAACCATATAAGCCGAATCGAATGAGATTCACTTGGGGTACGTCTTACTCACCATCCCAATATATAAAACAAAGTGTTTGCCTAACCAAGTTTTCCACACATAGAGAGAGAGAGAGAGAGAGAGAGAGAGAGAAAGAGAGAGAGAGATAAACAAGAGGGCGTGCAAACACGACATAGACAAAGTGAACCACGTTAGAGAAAGGGCTAATTAGTCGGTTGGTAATGTTCTCCAATCTCCATACCTTTCAATCCAAGACTAGTTGTACTGGCCCCTAATATTCCTCCCCACCATTACAGCTCTCCAAGCAAAAAAAAAAAAAAAAAACACTCATTTCTTCTTCAATATCATCTCGCAAAATTATAAGGCTCTTCTTTCTTGTGTCTAATTAGTTTCTACTTCTAATGAGGAAGCTTTGTCCAAATTTCGACCGGGAAGATGCGCTCGAAACCGTCCTCGAGGTCCCGATCCCGGAGGAGATGTTCGCTTCCTCTAACAAGAGCGCCGTCATTTCGTGGCAAAATATGAAGGCCTGGATGAGGTCGTCCGACCGCTCGCAGCATCCTTCCAACATGGCCGCCGTCTTTGGCGGCCGCCACGCTGAGATCCAACTCTTGCTCGGTGTCGTCGGAGCTCCGCTTATTCCTCTTCCAATCGCTTGCGACCACCAAATCATCACTCGCAACATTAAAGACCATCCCATTGTAAGTTTTCATGTGTTGCCACTAATTAATAATAAGGAAGGCATTAGTTTCTTTTTTCATTTTTTGTTAGGAAGTCGTCATGAATCTCGAAAAGTTTTGCTGCATTATTTTTTTTAATATTATTTTTCTAAGTGACACATAATTGCTTTGTGACATACAGGAGGCTTCAATGGCTAAATACATAGTGAAGCAGTACATAGCGGCAATTGGGGGAGAAAAGGCGCTGAATTCGATAGAGAGCATGTACGCGATGGGGAAGGTGAAGATGGCGGCTTCGGACTTTTGTTCGAGAGAAAAAAGTCTGAATAGCAACAAGGGGATGAAGATGAAGAGCTTGAGATCACAAGGGGAGATGGGAGGGTTCGTGTTGTGGCAGAAGGGGCCCGAGTTGTGGTGCTTAGAGTTGGTGGTGTCAGGGTGCAAAATTAGCGCGGGGAGTGATGGTAAAGTGGCTTGGAGGCAAACCCCTTGGCACCACTCCCACGCCTCTCGTGGCCCACCTCGCCCTCTAAGGCGTTTCTTACAGGTTTGTCCACGCCTTTTCTTACTATTTGACATGATTCAAAATTACAATAGTTACAATAGACTTAAATAATGGAGATTATTCAAAATTTAGTAGGGCGTGATTGAAGTCTTTACATAAAGTAGAGTGGACAGGTGTAGTGTTAGAGGGGACTTTTCTTGCTGATTTCCATGGGCTTTGTCTTTTGCCTGATAATCTAGCTGCACACAACCACTAAAGTTGATGAAGCGGATCGATTGGGTGTTCTGTTAGACTTTTTCTAGGACAATATGAGGTCCTGAAACCCACGTTCATCTCGATTAACCAACTTGTTTAACCAGGAAAAAAAAAAAAAAAAAAAAAAAAAAAGAGGTGTTATAACCATGGCCCACTATACCATGGGTCCCAGACCGCCATTTATGAAATTTTAGCTCTCTCCTCAATCGTGCTTTCTTCAAACCAATTTCCGTCTATTCCTCCTACAACTTAACACTAGACATGGCTTGTTTTTAAAATATATAAAAAAGTCAACATTCTCAATGAGAATATACAACTGAGAAAGAAATAATAAGCAAAGATCAAGTCAAGAATGTTTCATTTTCCAACTGGAAACAAAAGACCAAAACGTATTTTGCTTCTAGATATACACAAACCATTAAGTTGTTGATTGTCCATAAGAAGATAGTCCAAATCAATTTAGCAATATGAATTCATTCCCTTGTGAATAAAGTAATATATTAAGCCTACGTGCTGTGTCAGCCTGGCATTGAGGCCCAATTCAACCGAAACAAACCACCTAATCATAACCCGGTTATATGCTTAAGAAATGCTGTTGCAAATTAAACCTATATCAAAACCTTTACATAAATAAGTAAATAAGCGTATGTGGTCCTCGGCACTACTGCTCACAATACACTACGAAAAAAAAAAAGAAAAATCTATGACCAATGTTATATATATATATATATATATATATATATATTACTCACGTTTTTGTAAATTTTATACTTAAACAGGGTCTTGATCCAAGGTCCACTGCAAATTTGTTCTCAAATTCCGTTTGTGTCGGCGAAAAGGCGATAAACGATGAGGATTGCTTCATCCTAAAACTAGAAGCCGATTCATCAATCCTAAGGGCAAGAAGCAGCAATAACGTGGAGATAATACGACACACCGTTTGGGGTTACTTCAGCCAAAGAACAGGCCTCTTGGTACAACTAGAGGATTCTCACCTCCTCAGGATCAAAGCTGCCTCCTCCGAGAACAACGACAGCATTTTCTGGGAAACGACAATGGAGTCCCTGATCGAAGACTACCGAACCGTCGACGGCGTCAACATCGCCCACGCCGGCAGGACGTCGGTGTCGCTCTTCCGGTTCGGCGAGAACTCGCAAAGCCATTCGAGGACGGGAATGGAAGAAGTTTGGGCGATAGAAGAAGTGGACTTCAACATAAAGGGTCTTTCCATGGACTGTTTTTTGCCTCCTGCCGATCTTAAGAAAGAGGATCAAGAAACTTGTGGTGGTTTAGTGACCAGTACTACTACTAATGCCCGATTGCCCTTCAAAATTCGGTCGGCTTCTCTCAGGATTAGCGCTTCTAAAGTAGCCGCCGTTGATTTGGATGACCATGAAAACATCATTAGTACTAGTACTGATGATGACGACGACGAACACGAAGAAGAAGAATTTTAAACTAGTTGCGTTTTTCTTGGTCACTCTAATTAATCTTGTACATATATAAATAGCGCCAAATTAAAATACATGATATTTGCATTATTTAGTTTATCTTACACACGTTAGTTCTGGTAGCAGATTGAGCTTTTCAAAAATAGTATCATAGCTTTTGTTATGTTGCGTTTTACCACAATGTATGTAACATGGTCCCAATTTTACAAATAATAATAACAGGGGTCAAGTTTTTTTATCCGCGGTTTTAACACCAAGAAAATTGAAAATTTCTTTTCCCAATTGGTTATATTGTCATTGGATCCGTGTATATACTTCTTTTAACAATGGGTAAACGACAGTCTACTCAACAAAACAGCTTGGAATTACAAATTTAAGCAAATATATATATATATATAATATACGTACACGATCCAAACTATTGACGCTTTAAATTAAATTAAAAAAAAAGATGGAACTATAAGCTTATGAAGATTCAACAGTAGTGAAAAGAAATTGATTAATTTCAAAAATTTTCTCCGAATTATGACCCTTATAACACTTTTTCTTCATAATTTTAAAATGTAACATCTTTTCCTCATGAACTTTGTTCCGTTAATAAGTTTTCTCATTATGTTACAATGAGTGAAGAAATTCGCCACGTGTCAGGCACATGACCCATCTGAAGAGGATATTATCGTAAATTAACTTACACTACAAACTGCTCACAATCAAACCCAGATACAGAGCTTGCAAATAGCGTTCATGGCCTTCTCCATCACCACTAAGCATCTCTATGCCTCTCTCTAACTCCTTTCTCCCTAAAAATTCAAAATCAAACATGAAAAGAACAAAACTTGGAGAGAAAACCAACCTGTACATGAAAATATCCTTGTTATCAGCGAGAGACTTCTTGCAGAGGAAGCAAGCCACAAGGAAATGGGGCTGGTGCTCTTCAAACCAGGCGTCATAGAACCTCGCGCTGCCAGATCTGGACGAAAACAACGACGTAGAAGAAGAGAAGGAAGAAAACAACGTCATCGGAAGGCTCCTGAAGCTGCTCCGCCGTGAGTAATATAGAGGCCGAGAGTAAAGCGCGTGGCTCTGGTCGTGGTGATGGCTACCGGAGAATCCAGCCTCCATGTCGGCCAGGGAGGCCAGACCGTCGTCTTCTTCACTGAAACAAGGTCTCCTTGTGTCTGCAATGGCGTCCTTATTCATTTTATTTCTATGTGTTTTTTGCTCGGGAAAATGGTTCAAGGTTTGAGGGAAGAGAGAGAGAGATGTGAAAGTGAAGGAGAGGGAGTGAGGAAAACTTGGGGAACAGAGGAGAAAAAAAAAAGAAGGAAAATGGGGAACGAAGATGATGAATTTTTTCAATAAAATGGGAAATTATCTAATTATGAGGATATAAACGTAATTACGTTTTTAATTATCACTAAATAAGTGACACGTGGTAATTACGTCACTCATTGTAACATAAGAGGAAAACTTGTTAATGAAATAAAATTTAGAGAGAACGGATGTTACGTTTTAAAATTTAGGAGATAAAGTGTTACAATGGTTATAATTCAGGGAGAATTTTTGAAATTAATTCAAAAGAAATTGACAGAGTTCCACTGTTCCAGGATTTGATTTACAACTTACAAGTTTGCTTGTGATGAATCATGAATAAAGGAAGAGCAATGTTTTCTTCTTCTCTTATTCATGAATAAAGAACGAGAAGAGCAATTTATTTTTTTTTTGCAGTAAAAGTTAAATATAGTTAGCTTTAACGTACTTTTTTTTTATTATTTTGATCCGAATTTAATGACATTTAACTTTCAGAATCATCATGCACCAACGTTAAAGAAATGAGATGAGAGAGGAGAATTTTAGCCCACTAACCTAAGGTAAGGAAATAGGGCTTCGCTAGGCCCAAAGCGAGAGAAACCTATCTACATATTTCCTTTTTGAAAACAATTGGAGAATTTATTTTTTAAAGTGCATAAATCTGAACTTTTATTCTTTATTTTTAATAAATATCATTTTGTTAGTATAATTATTTGATTAAAAAAGTTACGAATCAAGAGTAAAAAATAAAAATTCTGATTCATGCATTCTTAAAGGATATTTATCAAGATTACCTTTCCTTTTTTACACCTCCAAAGTTGCCACATGAGAGAGGTTGTTTAATCAACAAAGACAAGTACGAGCCTTTGAGTATGGATGCTGACTTTGGGTTACCTGAGGTAACAGGACAGGTATCCTATGCTATTTCTCCATCACTTAGTCAAATTTGAGATCGCCTAAATGAGATCAAAAACCTACTCTGGATCAAGAGTAAACGGGGAATTACCTTATGAGAAAATTACAGATTTTACTTTATTAAGTACATGACTTATTAAAAGTATTTTTTTTTTTAAACTTTATCCCTTAACTAGTTCTAATTTAAAATGTAAAAATATATAGATTAATGTTAAGGGGTAGAAATAAAAAGAAACTTCTTTTCAAAAGGTATTTTTAAAAATTGCCCATAAATTATAGCACACAAAACCACCACACATAGATGTCTTTCGAGCATGGTTTGGGTTCAAAAATGACATCAATACAGATTACAGAAAGGAACAATGGGCTTGAGCCTTAAGAAAGGCCTTGTGCAGAAACAAGTATCAACACGGTGACGGGTTAATTCTAAACATAGTTACTTAAGAGTATGAGTAATGTTAATGACATCAATTTAAATTTTATATATTAATTAATGTGTCACGTGAGTTATTATTTTTTTATTAGTAGATATAATTTTTTTTTATTAATTGACGTGATAATATTTTAAACACCCAAAATGACAATTCACATGTCATATTAGTTGATATACAAAAATTGGAATATGAGTTAGTAAACAAGACAATGATAGAGATGGATAAAAAAGAAGGTAAACAAGAGAGTCAAACACCAAAAATAATATTACAATGACATTGTTTTTTTTAAGGTTACGACACTGATATTTTACATTTATACTTTAGTTCAAAATTTTAGCTTATTCACGTACACAAATTTTCTTGCTCGGTACTACATGGCATCTTATACAATTGTTTAGCTAAACATCTCCATTTATATTTATCAGATGAAAAAAAAAAAAAATCTTTTGATAATTCCTTTTCTCCTTGATTCTCTCTATTTATTATTCTTCAAACCGAGATTTACTATAGGATATGGCAAAAAATATTTCACATGTAGGATTATATTTTCAGCCATTAAATCTACGTCATATTATATCAATTATGCGTATTTTTTTATTTGAAAAGCTACATATTTTTTCTTTTAAGTAATTTTGATAAGATTTGAATGTTTAAGAAACATTCTAGAAAGATTTTTTCTTTTTTCATGTTTTTAGTGGAATCAAATATTTACTATTTGATATACGCGCCATAAAATGCTTCCGCATGTGTGCGTGCGAAGAGGAAGAATCTGCAAAGTGGAAACGTAAAAAAAGAATATTTATCGCCCACACCCCACCATAAAGAGTCAAAGACGAAAACCTCGCATCTACTTTCCAAGAATATATATATATATATATATATATATAGATATTCTCTCCAACACTACTAAAGAAGTAGAGGAAGCAACAGAAGAAGAAATGTCGATGATTCCAAACTTCTTCGGTCGGCGATCGAACCACTTCAACCTGCCGGGCCCGTTCCCGCTGGGGCCTTGGGACCCACTCGACGGCTGGCCCAGGCCCGCTTTCCTAATCGGGCCGTGCTTCCCGCCCGAGACGGCGTCGTTCGCGCGCGCGGATGTGGACTGGAGGGAGACACCAACGGCGCACGTGTTCAGGGCCGAGGTGCCGGGGCTTAAGAAGGAGGAGGTGAAAGTGACGGTGGAGGACGGCGGAATCCTCCACATAAGAGGCGAGAGGCGGCGCCGCAAGGAGGAGATCGGCGATGGGTGTTACCGCATGGAGCAGAGCAGCGGCAGCTTCTCGCGGCGGTTTCGACTGCCGGCGAACGCCAAGGTCGACCAGCTCAAGGCGGCCATGGAGGGCGGGGTGCTCACCGTCACGGTTCCCAAGGCGGAGCAGCCCAAAAGGGCCCACTCGAGGACCATTGAGATTTCTGATATGTAAATTAGTATAATGTGCTCTGTGCTTTGCTTGATCTTGGGGATGTTATGCTATGTATTTATTATCTGGTGATTTTAATTAACGATCTTATACTTTGAGTATTGCTACTTTAAAAATATTAAGGTGGTTTGCGTGGTAATCTGTATCTAATCAGACTCGGATATAAGGATCTGTTCTAAATGACCCTCCGTTATAATTACATAATACAAGTGTGCTTTATTTTATTTTTTTATTTTTATTTTTATTTTTTGCTTGGAAATACAACTGTGCTTTATTTTTATTTTTATTTTGCTTGGAAGTGTGCTTTAATTTTTGTTTTTGTTTGTGTTTCTGTACAATGTTTGCTTCTTTTTGTACCGACTGAATTGAGTGTCGACAAGAAATGGTTCAAACTCGTTCATAGTCTCGCATCCATGGTTGCAAGGGGTTTTTTTTTTTAAAAAAAAAATTATTTATTTATTATTATTTTTCTGATAAGTATGGGTGTGGTTATGTAGGAGATGAGAACATTAAGCCGTGGGGTCGATTATATATAATAACATAGATAAGGGGTATCTGAATATTGGATATGTTCTTGATAGAAATGGGTCGTGAGAGATTCTTGCCGTGGCAACGAAAAATGTTCTAAGTGCAATTACTGTTTACGTATGAAAAGTAAGGTAACCTTTTTTTTTTCCTGTTCAAAATTCTATTCAAGTTGTGAACGAGAACATTAAAAATTGGTGCTCAATGGATCGGATAATAAAAGGCGTACAATATTAATTAAATGCATGGAAATGTTAAAAAAAATAAAAAAATAAAAAAGAAGAGAGAGAAGAGAATTAAATGATTTAATGTGATTTGACAATATTCTTTATATCCGCGCGACGTCAAGAGCACATATACAATGAATTAAGAGATGTCAATGAGGTGCAGAAATGGTAATCGTCCAAGGATAATCGTCAATAGAGGGGAGGGTGAAAGAATGGAGAAATGGACTCCGGTGAAGAAAAATAAAAAGGAGATGCGCAGGTTGCATCATTAGCACATGAGAAAATTAAAAATTAAATAAGAAAATAGAAGGTATAAAAGAATCATCTTATTCTGTAATATATATGCCTATTCCTTATGAATATAAAGTTACAATCACAGAAGTGGATGGTTACTTAATAAATTAATTAAAATAAATAAAGACAAAACTTCAAATGAATGTATCTATGTATCAAGAAATAACTTTCCTCCATAAATATAACACTTAAAATAATTTATCCATAAATATGACATTTAAAATAATATTATATATTAGATTACGAAATAAAATAGCACATCACATATGTTATTTTCACTTTATTAAAGATAAAAAAAAGTTTTAGTATTGGAATTTTTATAACAGATGATCTTATTTTTTTAGTAGCTAGACTGGCAAAGTAATGATGTTTTCCTGTTACGGAATACTTGTAGATGTATAACACATAAATTTTTTAGATTACAAAGAGGGATTATTCATGCCTCGTTCATTCCACCGATTTGAGTTTTTAGTTTTAAGTTTCTACAATTAAAAGTTCTTAGTATTTTAAGGGCCTATTTAATTCGTTAATTCGAGTTTTTAATTTGAGTTAAAATGTGACTTTATATGCGAACCTTTTATTGTAACAAAAAATATATATATATATGTGATTATTTATGATAACTTTTTACTATAATAAAACTCGAATTTTAAACTTAAATTGGTAAAATAAATAAAACTTAAGTATACTAAAGTCATCGTATTTATATAACACACTCAACTAAAAAATGTTTATGCAATACAACACCCAACTAATTTTAAAAAATATTTATGTGGTACATCCAATTACTTTAAGTCTTGTTCAGTTTGTCAATTTAAATTTTTAATTCGAGTTAAGATATAATTTTATGTGCAAATTTTTAATTGTAACAAAAAAATTAAATGTGACTTTTTATTAGAATTTTTAACTATAGTAAAATTAGAATCTAAAACTCAAAATCGGTGAAATTTAGGTTCCATTTATTTCACCTATTTAAATTTAAAATTTAAATTTTACTACGGTAAAAAACTCTTATAAATAATCACATTAAATTATTTACTATAATAAATTTTTTATATAATATCACATTTTAATTAAAATTAAAAATTTAAATTAACAAACTAAACATACTTTACCTACTTTATCCATATCAGCTCTTCATAAATATATATCTCTCTCCTGTTGCATTTTGCATTAATTGCTTTAGCCCGCATAATTGCTTTAGCCATTTAAAGAGTTCCACGTCCCACTTGTAAGGACCTTTTTGCAAAACACAAGAGAGCCTAGAGACTAGTGACAAACTTTATTATGGTAGGACAGGTCATACACACTAAACCTAATGACATGGCACGTAGCTCAGGCAAGAAAAGTCAGGTATGATGGTTCGATTCAAATCACCTGTGTTGGAGATGTGACTCGTGTAAGTCTATATTCTTTATTAGTTAGTTAGTTACAAATAAGACTGAAATTTATTTGTTATAATCGACTTTATTACTATTAATTATAAATTGGTTAAATGCCTAATTTTGATTAGTCTTTACAGTCAAGTTACTGATTTAGTATAAATAAGTATCTTGTAATTGAGATCTATTATTATCAATCTTGTTCAATTTTTCTCCGTAATCTTTCTAATAAAAACTGTGTTCTTGGGTGTGAAAATCAAGAGGTGAGAAACGAGTGTTTGGGAATAGCTCAAGGGTTTGATCAAAGCTTGTATATTTTTGAGTGACATTGAGATCAAAAGGGTGTAATTGTCATTTTCTTGTGATAGTGGATTGTGTTGGAGAATTTGTTCCCTGCTCTTGGATGTAGGGTTTCTCCAAAGCCCGAACCAAGTAAATCGTTTGTGCCTTGATCTTTCTCTATGTGTGTACGTTTGCAGATGTTTTTACCTTTGAGTTAGGATATGAAGACTTTGTAGGTACTTCTAATTAAGGTGGAACATCTATCTTTGATCAAGGTGGAGAAATAAGGAGTCCCGGTTCTGATCAAAGACAAGATGCACCTCGATTAAATATTCCAGTTTCTGAACAGGTTATAGATTTACAAATTGAAACAAGAGGTGACAACCAGTCTCAATATGATGATGAAGAAGATGTAAATAGTGATCTCTCTGGTTATATTCTCTCCAGGGACAGGACTAGGAGAGAAATTAGACCTCTATCTAGGTTTGCACAAGCTGATATGGTCTCACACGCATTAAACATTGGTGACATCATAGAGCTGGAGGAACCCACATCTTTTGAACAGGCCTGCATCAATAAACACAAGCAAGAATGGCTTCAAGCTATGCAAGTGGAGATAGATTCTCTTCATAAAAATGGGATCTGGACACTTGTCAAGAAACCACCAAACAAGAGAGTGGTGGGTTGCAGGTGGATCTTTAAAAAGAAGCCCGAGATTTCTGGAGTAGAACCAGCTAGGTTCAAGGCACGTGTAGTTGCAAAGGGGTACTCTCAGGTGGAAAGGGTTGATTACCATGAAGTGTTCTCACCTGTGGTCAAACATTCATCAATCAGGTTGTTATTGGCACTAGTAGCCATGCAAAATTTAGAGCTGTAACAACTTGATGTCAAAACTCCTTTTCTGCATGGAAATCTTGATGAAGAAATCCTGATGGAACAACCAAAAGGATTTATCAAGGATGGAACAAAAGGCATGGTTTGTCTCCTCAAGAAGGCCTTGTACGGATTGAAACAATCCCCAAGGCAATGGTACAGAAGATTGGACACCTTTATGCTACAAAATGGCTACAAGAGATCAAATTTTGATCATTGTGTGTACTTGAGGGAAATCAAGACAAACATGTTCATCTACTTACTTATTTATGTAGATGACATGCTGATAGCTTGCAAAGACAATTCCGAAGTTGACATATTGAAAATGATCTTAAAATCAGAGTTTGATATGAAGGATTTGGGGGATGCTAGAAGAATTCTCAGAATGGACATCAAAAGGAATAGAGAAAAGGGGACTCTTTCTATCTCTCAAGCAGGATATATTAAGAAGGTTGTGGAACTCTATGGCATGGAGCACGCGAAAGCAGCCTCTATACCTATTCCCTTGCATGTCAAGCTCTACTCGGTTAAAGATGGGCTGCCAAGTGAAGAAGCTGCATTTATGAAAAAGGTTCCATATTGTAATGTAGTGGGTAGCATGATGTATGCTATGATTGGAACAAGACCGGATTTAGCTTATGGAGTAAGCTTGGTGAGTAGATTCATGAGTAAACCATCTAAGGAGCATTGGATTACTGTGAAATGTATCCTTAGATACCTTAAAGGGTCTGCAAATGTTGGTCTTGTGTATAGAAGTAACCATGAAGGTGGAGCTGTGATTGAAGGTTTTTGTGATTCAGACTATGCTGCGGATGTTGATAAGCGAAGATCAGTGTCAGGTTATGTTTTTACTATTGGTGGAAATGTAGTCAGCTGAAAATCAAACTTGCAACACATTGTTGCTCTTTCAACAACTGAAGCCGAGTACGTGGCACTGATAGAAGCATTCAAGGAAGCTGTTTGGTTACAAGGAATCACTAAGGAACTAGGAATCAATGAACGTACAGCCACAATTAATTGTGATTCTCAAAGTGGAATTCATTTTGCTAAAAATCACGTGTTTCATGAAATAACGAAACACATAGATGTTAGATTGCACTTTGTAAGAGAAATCATAAAACAAGGAAAAATCAAAGTTGAAAAAATTTCCACTTTGGTTAACCCGGCTGATATGTTAACAAAGGCATTGCCTGTAAGCAAGTTTGAGCAAGGCTTAAACTTGCTTGGTATTTTGCCAACTTGATTGCCTTAGTGATTGCAGGGTTCCTAGCATTAATCCATTATCAAATCAGAATCAAGATAGAATTATGTTGGAGATGTGACTCTATCTTGATAGGCTATATTCTTTATTAGTTGGTTAGTTACAAATAAGACTGCAGCTTATTTGTTATAATTGAATTAGTTGCTATTAACCATGGATTAGTTAAATGCCTAACTCTGATTAGTCTTTAGAGTCTAGTTATTGGTTTAGTATAAATAAGTCTCTTGTAATTGAGATCTGTTATTATCGATCTTACTCAATTTTTCTCTGTAATCTTTCTGATAAAGACTGTGTTCTTGGGTGTGAAAACCGAGAGGTGAGAAACGAGTGTTTGGGAATAGCTCAAGGGTTTAATCAGAGCTTGTATATTCTGAGTGACATTCGTTGTATCTGTGAGAGATCAAGAGGATATAATTGTTCTTTTCTTGTGATAGTGGATTGTAGTGAGAAATTTGTTCCCTACCCTTGGATGTGGGGTTTCTCTAAAGCCCGAACCAAATAAATCGTTTGTGCCTTGATCTCTATACGTGTACGTTTTCTGGTTGTGTTTTATCTGAAATCAACAACTTGTTTAAAATCAAATCACCTGTCTAATTTTTATAAATTATCTCAATTAGTACCTAATTAACTATATTATAATCAATTATATTATAACACATAATTAAATATATTCAAATATTACAGCATAAAAAACACTTAGTTCGAATTTTATTGTTAAAATGTAATTTTTTATAAAAAAATTTAATAGTAAAATTAAAACGAACATTAAAACGAAGAGTAAGAAAGTGACGCTAACATGATACTTAAAAGAGTGAACGAAGAGTAAGAAAGTGACGCTAACATGATACTTAAAAGAGTGAGAAAGTGACGCCTCACAAACCTGAAAGACCGAGTCGTCCAATGCAAACTAATGACACGGGACAATTCTATTTCATTTTTTGCCCCGTGAAACTGCAAATTAAATTCCTTGATGATATTAATTTTGTGTTTTGTCTTTTTTTTTTCCCAGGAGAAGAAGACTATAATGGAAGCAACAACCAGCAAAATTGGGAGCGACGAAGGACTAACACGCCCCACTTAGCCACTCCATCAATCACAAGGGCCGTTAATATAACGATGCCTCATCTAATTCACCCAAAATAAAATAAAATAAAATAGAAAAAAATCACCAAAAACATAAGAATACGCTATGTTTGACAAAATGATTGGACGAAAATACTATCAAGGATTAAAAAAAAAAACTATTCACATATTTATCTGCAACCTTATATACATTGTACTGTACTGCAATCTTCGTCACTTACATACCCTTCATGCACGGTGCTATACACATGTTTTTACACCCCAAAAAACCACGATTCTAAATGCGCACACGGTGCACTTCTGATTACAAAACCAAAGAAAAACATAACTATACAAACACACATAAACCATCTTTTCGCACTTAGATATATAATAAATATACATATATATATATATTAACACAAAAAAAAAAAAGAGAGTTCTTAACCGAAACGCAGTAACTTGAAACTTTGATTTCAGCCAGAAATCTCAACAGACATAACGTCAGGCTTCTTCTCCTCCTCCTTGGGCAAGATCACTGTGAGCACCCCGTTCTCCATGGTGGCCCTGACCTGGTCCGTCCTGCAATTCTCCGGCAGCCGGAACCGCCTCATGAACTTCCCGACCGACCGCTCGACGCGGTGCCACTTGTCGTCCTTCTCCTCCTTCTCCCGGGCCTTCTCGCCGCTGATCTTGAGCACCATCCCGTCCTCCACCTCAACCTTAACCTCCTCTTTCTTCAGCCCCGGCAGGTCGGCCTTGATTATGTGCGCCTCCGGCCTCTCCTTCCAGTCGATTCGGGTGTTGGCGATCGCCGACGTCGTCTCCTGCCCCATCGACGGCACGTTGGCCACGGACGTCGTGAAGGGGAAGCCGTCAAAAGGGTCCCATATGTCTAGCGAGAAAGGGTCGAAGACGTTGCTTCGTCGTCCACCGAACAGGCTCAGAGCCATTGCTAACTCAAAGGGTTTTTCTTTTCTTCTTTTGTTGGTTAAGAGAAATGGTTGTTTCTGCGTGGATAAAAGTGAGGGGGGTGTGTGTATATATATATGTGTGTGTGTATAATGCGAGAGAGAAGATTTTGACGCTTTGTATCTTATCAAGAACTAGGGTTCTGTGAACTTCTATCGTAATCCTTTGCCATGTACGTGTCCATGGCACCCTAAATCTTGTCCTTCCTCTTTTGACTACGTGTCTCGCCTTGGTCCATGCGAAATCCAGATCATCCCTTTGCTCTCTTTAATTCGTATCTAATTAATTAAATCATGATATACCATCACATGATAAACACAAAAAAGTAATTAAAAGATAATTTAAACTTTTTTATATGATGTGACGTAATATAATTGATTAAACACCAATTGAAACACTAAAATTAGACAAAAAACTCTGAATCTCATTTAAAATATTAAGAGCTTATTCTTTTACATGATTTGAATTATGATTTAAGTTGTGTATATGAGAGAAAAATATTGTAATAAATAAATTTTAATTTTTATTAAAAAACACTGTAGTAATATGACTTGAGTCATAAAATGAACATACGATCTAAGGCCCCGTTCATTTCACCGATTCGAGTTTTGCTACAGTAAAAAGCTCTCAGAAACAGTTATTTCGAACTTTTTTATTACAATAAAAAGCTCTCACATTAAAATACAGCTCAATTCAAATTAAAAACTCAAATTAACGAACTAAACGGGTCCTAAATTTTGAGTATTGTCTTTTGCTCCGTGTACATCCACCGTTCTTTATCTTTTCTTGGGTGGAGAGAATTACAAGACCAAGAGGATGCAACTTATTATGCCCGTTTGGTATTAGTTTTGAAAAAGTTTTTCACGTTTTCCAAGAAGAAAAAATGAAACTGGGAACGGAAACATTGTTTGGCCTAAATGATGGACAAGAAACAGAAATGAAACCGGTTTTTGGTTTAGTGTACTATGAGGAAGAAACTAAAAACGTTTTTTTTTCATTTTTGTTTATGTATTTCCATTTTCTCCTCCCTCACTCCGAGAATGCTGGTCCACTTTGTACTCTACTTCTCTAATTAATGGAGATTACAATCTGATGAAATCGTTATCACCAGGCAAACGCCTTAAGGATCCACCGACTCTCGCCATCTCTCTCTCTGGCGAATTTGTCACTGTCGCGTCGTACGGTTCCCGTCCTTGGGGCGGTGAATTCCTATTGACCCGAGAGGACGAAAAGCTCAAGAGCCCACCGACGACGATGAGAACCACCAACGGTGACGAGAACCTCTGACTGACCCACGACGGCGACAAAAGGCTCAGAACCCATCTCCGCCCATGATTTCCTCCTTCGCAGCACAATTTCCTCTTCCTCCACCGATGCGTGATCTTCTTCTTCTCTTCCGACAAGCTTCCTCCGATCTTCACTGCCTCCTCTGATCTTTCTCCGATCTGCAGTTTTCAATTCTTGACCGCCTCCTTCGTGACCGAAATCGTGACAGTCCGATTTGTAGTCACTTATGTAGACCCCCAGCCACCCATCGATAAGGGTGGGTTATGATTTGAACATAATGGGATGTTTGAGTCTTAAAATTAGATTTAGAACTATTATGTAAAATTATTAAAATGCCCTCTCAATTGTATTTGTTATAAGAAAGTATAGTAAATAAGATCTTAGTTACTATTATAACTGATTTAGGATTTTATTAACTATTTAATATATTCTTTAAAATACTATTAGATGTTTTCAAAAATGTATAACCAAACAGAATTTTAGTTTTTTCTTATACTGAAAATAATCTCTCAATAAAACTATTAAACGCATTTTCAAAAACGATTTCTCCCTGAGATTTTCATTTCCAATTTCATACAAAAAAACAAAATCATTTTAGAACCAATTCCAAATGCACCCATTGCTTTTTATTTCTTTTTTTCTTTGCTGAATATGCAACTTGTGTTTTTGTGTGAAATGGAACGACATATATTGTTTTCTGTAACTGATTTTTGGACTTCTGAAGGCCTAAGTTATTTAAAGGAGGAGTTTTTTCATATTAAGAGGTTCTGTCTTACAGAGTAAGATTTATATTAAATTCTGTTAATTTTGCATGATTTTTTATTATATGTAATGTTAAAGAATTTCTACTGTAATATTAAATTAGCGTGTAAAATTTTGACATTTGAAAAGGTGAATCGCTATCTATTAATAAAATTTTATATATTTTGGTGCTAAATTTAATTTATGCTATACAATTGGGGATAAATTTAAATATAACACATGTCTAATTTTAATAGGGGTGTTTACAAAATCCGTGAATCCGATCAATTCATTTAATTCGATTAGATTCAATTAGACGGGATTTTGAATTGATTACGGATTGAGAAAATCTCAATTCAAAGATTTTGAATTGATTAGTGAATTGAACATTTCTCAATGAGTAAAATTCGTGAATTTAAATTATATATATTTATGTTTTAGGGAAAATTTCATATATTAATACCTTGTGGAATCATTTTTTTAGTATCCCGTGTTTTTAAAAATTTTGAATTGGTACCGTAACGTTTTAAAATATTATTTTTTAGTATTAAAAAATAATTTCTTAAAGCGTCATGATATTAATTCAAAATTATTAAAAACACAGGATACTAAAAAATGATTACACTAAAACACATTATATTAATATGAAATTTCCCCTATATCTTATTGAAACTAATTTTTCATAATTACTTAAGTTGGAATGAATTGAAATTTGTTGAACTATTTTAAGTTATGTTACGTTTATTGGGAATGTGGTGGTGAATTAGTCTAAACTTTAACATAATGTTGATGAATGATGAGACTTCATTTTGAGTCTTCTTGAAGCTAGTTTGTCTTAATTGACAGAGTTGTCATATATAAATTGGATTTTGAGTTTTATTGAGGTTATTTTATGCTTAATATGCTTATTAACATTAAAGGCCCCAAATCCATAGAAAGTTCAATATGTAAAATCCGATCTGTTTGAATTAGATTGGATTAGTAAAACTTTTGTATTGATAATTTTCTCAATCTAATAATTTTGGATTGAATTGTGGACTGACCCATATTCCATGAATTTCAATCTATATAAACACCCCTAAATCTTAACATTTAATTTGATTCCCATTGGTATTTTAACTTTTTAATTTAACCATTATGATGTTGCTTTTTTTTTTCAGATTATTTAAAATTAGAAAATTTACTTCTATATGAAAGCTTAATGCTCATGTAAAAAGGTAGATAATACATTTAAAGTAGCATTACAAAATAGAGAATAAATTAAAACAACATATTAAATAGTAAACATAGTATTAGCATCAATATTTAAGAAAGTCTAAAAAAATATTATGCCAATACAAGAGTTTGAATTTTTTGTTACAAAAAATTTGGTAACAAAAAACCCTGTTTTTGGTAGCAAAATGTTTTTATTATCAAAAAAATTTTAGTAGCAAAAAGTGGGTAGCAGAAAGAATTAGTTACCAAAATTTTAGTAGCAAATAGTTTTTCTTACCAAAAAAATTTTTGGTAACGAAATGTATTTGGTAACAAAATATATGATATTAAGGGACCAAAAGTTTCGGTAGCAAAAGGCTTTTAGTAGCAAAAAATGTGAGTTTTCTGCTACCAAAATTTTAGTAGCAAAATATATTTAATAACAAAAAGTGTGAGCTTTCTACTACTAAAATTTTGGTAGCAAAATATATTTGATAGCAAAACATGTGAGCTTTCTGCTACCAAAATTTTTGTAACAAAATATATTTGATAGCAAAAAGTGAGTTTTCTGCTACCAAAATTTTAGTAGCAAAATATATTTAGTAACAAAAAGTGTGAGCTTTCTACTACCAAATTTTGGTAGCAAAATATATTTGATAACAAAAATTATGAGCTTTCTGCTACCAAAATTTTAGTAGCAAAATATATTTGGTAGCAAAAAATATGAGTTTTTTAGTGACAAAAACTGAGACAGATTTATATACCTGTATTTTTAAAAAATATATATATAAATAAAAACTAAATATTAATTTAAAAATCTCTAAATATTTCAATACATATTATAATCCAAACAAAATACTAAAATAATGATACTTAAACAAACCTAAACATTTATGCAAATATTGTACTAATAAAATCTTAATATTACAAAAATTAAACGCTCTAACAAATTGAGGCTGGTGGTGGCGGTAGCGGTGGATATTCTATTCTTGGAACGGAAGGTCCAGGATGATCGGACGGCGGATTTATCTGTTAAAATAACTTTTGAATAAGCTCATGTTGTTGCTTTATTAGAATTTTCATATCCGACATACGACGTTTATTTTCCTGAACTTCATTTTCAAGCTTTTCATATCCTAACCCTCTAGATTTGCGACCTTGTGGCGCTTTTTTTAGTACAGGGCCTATGTCACGCTTAAAACCATATTTTTCATACCTCTCACTTGACAAAACTTGAGAGTAAATTTCTTCCTCTGCATCAGAGTCAAGTTCTTACCCCTCTAATACTTCACTTAAACGAGCATTGCGGATCTTAATCATTTGTTCTTGCATTAGGCAAAGTGTTATAAACTCAAGTTAGAGTAAAAAAAATACAAAATCAAACGAAATGATAAAGTGTTTAATAATTCTTACATAATCTTCCTTTGTTCTCTCAGTTCTCCATCCCCGTGATTCGCTCCAATGAGTGTTCTTAAAGACCTCAAAATACCCTCCCGAAGCATTTGAGTCAGAACTTGAATGTGTGTTCTACATAAAAATTATTATTTGTTAGTTAGTTAAAAAGAAAAAAGAAATTATGGTTTCAAGTGGTAATATACTTAAAGTTAGTGAAAGTTAATTACATGGACTTCCTCCAAATGTTGAACTATAGATCTTGAGCCACCCAAATAACCTGTTGGCTTTTTAGAATAATTTTCAGCAGCAACCTGTGCTATTTTCTATATAAATGAAAAAAAGAAGCATTTAAATGCATTAAAATATAATAGAAATTTCGACATCATCTCCCCTACAATTTCAATTAACCCAGAAAATCCAAAACCACACATATTGGTTCAATTTGCATATCCAAAACCACAATCTCAAACAAACATCTCATAATACAGTTAAATTGTTCATTTTACCTAGCATTGATCATCGCCAAAGCAATTCGTGCACATCCACTCCCAATCATCTGATTTAATGTATGGATTCAGTAAATGTTGCAATGGATCTTTTCCTTCATCAATAATGGCTTGATATTTTTGGTGGCACCGATATCGATAACCTTTAAAGCGCTCATAGAAATATTGATGCACAATGTCTTTCAATTGTGGATGCGCCTCAAAATCTAAATTAAATAGATCTTAAAGAAAAAAAAGTTGCTAAATTTGTTTTTACATAAGTGCAATCGTTATAAAGAATAAGTTACAATAGAAAATTTTACCTTCAATCGTCTTATGCATTCATTCTGTTCGTTTTCAGGAATCTTACCCCAACCACTATACTTTAATGGAGCATGGTGACGAACTATAGAACCGATTTTGCTCGCAAATCGGCCCGCATGCTCCCCGTAAACTCGGAGCTCAGATTCCCTAAATTGTACTTGAAGCTTTCCTTTCTTGGACACTAACTTGTTAATTCCTTGACATGTAGTTGGTCCTCAAACATTTGTTGACCATGCTATTTACAAAGGTGGTTAAATGTAGAATAGTGTAAAAAAAAAAACTCAATTAAAAATAATTATTATGATCTTACGTGTATTGAAACGTAGAATCTCCGGAGGTTGATCCTCATGCAATTGTTGATGATCATGAGATGACTCATTATCTGCTCGTGAAGATGTGGATGAGCCTAATGTGCCTAAAGATGCCACTGAAGGAGTCCAAAGAGATGCCTCAACATCCCGCAGAGATGGAGCGGATTTGGATTTTGAACCAGAACTAAACGATAGCTTTCTCTTACGAGTAGACATAACTGATATCTTGAAACAATAAAAATAAAAATAGAAATTAGTGATTAGAGGTATGGTATATTCAAATCTTGTCACAGTTTTACAACTACTTCAAACAATCACAAATGCATATTTTGAAGTTAAACTGAAATAATTTGACCTAATCAATTACTATAATCAGTTGCAGAATCAATAAATCACTCCACTCATATATGTCTCCGAAATTCGGTTCGTCACATAAATCCAACTCTTATCCATAACTATCCTAAACATCACGAATTGAATAATCAAAACAAATTAACTATTGATATGAGTGTCGTTGGTGGCATAATTATTCTTGTCAAGACATGAACCACAATACATCAAACAAAAACTTGTCAAGACAGAAGACAAGTTTGAAAAGTTGTCTAAACAAATATGCAATCGATCAGGAAACTCAAGAGAATGTTATTTTCTTCAATAGGCATATGATTCTGATTTTCACATTATATAATCCGATTAAGTTTCATAAAATTTATTTCCGAAGGGTTGAATATTTATATATGGCTCTTATATGACCTGAAGTTCCATAGTCTAATCGTTTTTTCTTTCAAAATTCACGTGTAGAAAACAAGTGTATTGGGGCATATAATTGAACCATGTTTATACTATGGAAGGAGCTTATTCTTCTTGAGTTGCTAATTGTACAGATCAAAGCAATCGCTGTAATTGCAAATTTATTTGAACCTCCTTGTTGCCAAACGGTCTAGGCAGATTGCTAGAAAAATAAACACCCTAAACCATGAACTTAGCAAGGCAGATTGCTACCCTAATCTAACTCTGCTTCCACGAAGAAAAGAAAAAAGCACGAATGGCTCAGTGAACTTAGTTAATCCACAATCTAAAAGACTCCCAACATTCCTTATCTCCATTATCTGTAATTACAGTCTTCATACATAAATCCCTAATTCAGAACGAGAAATTAGCGAAATCTCATTTTTGAAATTGCAACCACATTCAACATAACGATGAGAGAAAGAGATAGAGAGAACTGACCGGAAAGAAGGAGGAGGTGTTGACCGGCGGCGGCAAAAGCGAGAATCGGCGTCGGCGACGGTGAAATTCAGTGGCTAGAGAGAGAAAGAGCGACAGAGAGATCTAGAGCTAGAGAGAATCGGCGATGGCTAGAAGAGTGGAAGGCCGCGGAGGAGGAGCGGCGGCTGGAGAAGAAGGCGGAGCAAACACTGAAGAAGATGGCGAAGAAGGGGAAGAAGGGCGTGGGTGAAACGCGTGGGTGTGTTTTGAAGGGGAAGAGGAGCGGCGGGTGGAGAAATGGTGGAGGCGTATAGGGATTTTGAGCTCAAGCGTGGGTGTGGTTTGAAATATTATTTTGATACCAAATATTATGTTTTTTTTGGGGCAATACGTGAGAATGACTATCCAATAAAATGAAATTAGTAAAATGATTTTTTTTTATTTTTTTATGAAAAAAGATACTTACTCATTTTTTATAAAAAAATGTCATTTTGTAAATAAAAATTTTAAAAAATTATTTTACTAATAAAATTTTTCAAAAGAGTTATTTTTACGAAGGCCTCGTTTTTTTTGTTACCAAACATTTGGTAGTAAATATTAGTAGCAAAAAATGCCTTTTCGCCATCAAAATATGAATTTGGTAGTAGAATTATGTTTTCTACTACCAAAATTTAGTACTAAAAAAATATGTTTTTTATTACCAAATATAATTTTGGTAACTGAAAATATATTTTTTGCTATCAAATTTGAATTTGGTATCAAAAAGACATATATTTAAAATTAAAAAAATACACTTTAATGACAAATTATTTTAAAATTATTGTTCTAGTAACATTATAATAAAAAAAGTAGTTTTGAAATTGAAATACATTATTCAAAGTTAAAAATCAATCAAATAACGAGATTATATATTACTCTATGTGGAACATATACTTAATTAACAAGATCACATATGTGTACATATGAGCATGTCTCTTGTTACACCAACACAAAATAACTAAATTATCAAATAATTGTTATATACTAGGATGATTGTTAAAACTTAATATATGACATATTCATAGAAAATTGAAAAAAAAAACAATACGAGCACAAAATATAAAGTTTAATGTTTTTATATGATTTGCTACCAAATACAACTTTTGGTAGCAAAAAACGCCTTTTTGTCACCAAAATAAGAATTTGGTAGTAAATTTTTTTTTGCTACTAAAATTTGATAGCAAAAAATTATGTTTTTTGGTAGCAAAAACTTGATTTTTCGCTACCAAATTTTAGTGGCAGATAGTTATATTTTACTTCCAACACTTGGTAACAAATGTTATTTGTTTTGCTACCAAAAATAATTCAGTAGCAAATACCTCGGGCGGGAAAAAATTTTGCTTACCGCCAACTTTTTGTTACCAAAACATGTTTGGTAGCAAAAACGTAATATTTTGCTACCAAATTTTTGGTGACAGAATCTTATGTTTTTGTTACCAAATATTATTTTGGTAGCAAAAAGTTATTGGTGGGAACTAAATTTCATTTCCCGTCATGTTATTTATTACCAAATTATATTTGGTAATGGATTGTGTTGTTTTTACTGTCAAATTTGGTAACTAAAGCCTTCATACTTTCAGCTACTAAAGTTTGATAGTAAAAAATGTATTTTCTGCTACCAAAACTTTTTTGGTATCAAAAAGTTTAGAAAGTAATTATTCTTGTAGTGCTTGTAATAGCGAGCTTCCAATTAGAGGTAAATCTTTCACATATTTTATGCTTGTAATTAGCTATAAATTAGTTTGGCAATTCAAAATGTACAGTCAACGATACATACGTTTTTGAATTAAAGATTATATATGTCGCTCAAATTATATATGTTCGTATATTCATAAAGCTTTCTACGGTGCCGTGACCTTCCAAGTTTCTGCCAAGTACTGACCGACAAAAGGGACCCACAACTCCAACTAGTCTCTGGACAGACCCTTCAAAGCGGTCGGGCCAAAGCGCTCATACTCAACACGTTTGAAGATCTCGAAGGGCCTATAATCTCCCACATTCGATCTCACAGTAATCCCAAGACCTACACCATTGGACCCCTCCACGCCCACTCCAACTAGTCATATCAGTCTTCAAACAGTCTATTCGAAGTGGACAGAAATTGAATGGCTTGGCTTGATTCTCAGCCTCCCAATTCCGTGATCTACGTCAGTTTTGGAAGCATTACGATTATGACGAAGGGAGACTTTATGGAGTTTTGGTACAATTTGGTGATCAGCAAGAAGCGGTTCTTGTGACCCCCCGATTTGGTGGCGGAGAATGGCGGCGGCGGCCACAGTCAGATCCCGGAGGAGCTATCGGAGGCGACAAGGGAGTGAGGATACATGGTAGGGTGGGTCCCACAAGAGGAGGTGCTGGCGCACCATGCTGTGGGAGCTTTTCTGACTCATAGTGGTTGGAATTCGACTTTGGAGAGTATAGTGGCTGAGGTTCCTATGATATGTTGGCCTTATTTTGCGGATCAACAGATTATTAGTGGATATGTTGGTGATGTGTGGAAGCTTGGGATTGACATGAAAGATGTTTGTGATAGGAGAGTTGTGGAAAAGATGATCAATGATCTGATGGTCGAGAGGAGGGAGGAGTTCGTTAGTTCAACGGCTAAGATGGCTAGGTTGGCAAGAAAGACTGTGAGTGAAGGTGGGACATCTTATTGCAATTTGAACCGGTTGATAGAGGACATAAAAGGTTATAATTAAAAAAAAATTGTAAAGTCTGTCCAAAATATTATTGATCCACGCTGACATCTGCTCAAATAATTAACAAATGTTGGCGCGTAATTCATAAGTTGGCGCTTGGAAGTAATCGTGAATTGATTGGACCAGGCATTTGATCGTTTCAAGGGAATTTTTATACAATATAGTGGTTCTGACTGAATAATAAAAAAGAATACTCATATTTAATATTATCTAAACATATATTGAAATGTTTAAAAATTATGAATGTTACAAAAATCTGACAACATATATAAGTCAAATATTGCCGACTTATCCTCAACTAATTAAGTACTGTTGGATTTAATGTAGCCTTTCACGATGGAGGAAGGTTAAGATCGTGTATTGTTTTTTTCTTGCTTGGTACTTTTCTATTGGAATTTGCTGAGGAAAGTTTTCATTGAGACATTTTTTGTTCTTCTCAATAGCAGATCTTGCAATCTTAATATTGATGCCACCAGTGTAATAAAATCCTCAATCTGTCATTAAAAAATAATAATAATTAAAACAAAACAGAACGTGTGTAGCTGCCACGTGCCATTAATTAGCTAAACAAAACAATGGATAAATTAAGTACTTATTAATTTGATTACATATTGGTTCATCCCTATGATCACTAATTATTTTTATAATGCAAATGGAGAACGAAAGGCCACAACCAAGTGTTCTCACTTTTCCATTGCCGGCGCTGGGACATGTCACCTCCATGCTCACACTCGCCGAGCTTATCAGCCTCGCCGGCATCAATGTCACCTTCCTCAACACCGACCACGTCCACAATCGCCTGCTTCGAAACACCGACATTGAAGCCCGGTTCGCCGACTATCCCGGGTTCCTATTCAAAACCATCTCCGACGGCTGCCGGACGACCACCCACGTTCAACGGACAGAATAATGGAGTTGTATTATTCGATGAACGCCACAACCAAACCCGAGTTGAAAGAGATGCTGGTTTCTGGTTCATTGGGTCCGGTGACTTGCATTATAGCTGATGGAGCTTTGTCTGGCTTTGCTACTGATTTAGCCTATGAACTTCACATTCCCATAATCCATTTTTGAACGGTTAGTGCTTGTTGCATCTGGATCCACTTCTGCGTTGACGGTACACTTTAAAGCTTGCTTGATTTCCTTTATTCATTCCTTTGTTTTTCTTGTTTTTTTTTTTTTCGTTTTTTCTTTATATAAAATGATTAGAATTTGGACGTAATTGTTATGAAAATGATGAGGAAAGAAAAAGGAAAAGAAGACATGGATAGGCTGATAACGAGTGTGCCTGGCATGGAAAGCTTCTTAAGATGCCGTGACCTGCCTAGTTTCCGCCAAGTGAGCGACTTGAGCGACCCAGGAATCAATTGAGCTCGAGGGACCCGCCAAAGCTGTATAGCCCAAGAGCTTATTATTACCATCTTGGTAATCTTAACCAATACCTCTTAAAATATATGAATTATAATTTTTATTATTTATAAATAATTACATTAATAAAATGATATTTATTAAGAATAAAAAGTAAAATTCGCACTCTTAAAGTAAGTTCTCTATTTTTTCCAACACGCTTTGAAGACCTCGATGGGCCTATACTCTCCCATATTAAAAATCTTATCTGCCCTGAAACCTACACCATCGGACCTCTCCACACTCATCTCAAACGCAGGTTAGCCAAGAAGAACGAGTCCAAGCCCGGTCGATCTTCGAACAGAATTTTTGAAGTAGACAGAAACTGCATGGACTGGCACGATTCTCAGCCTCCAAAGTCTGTGATCTACGTCAGTTTTGGAAGCATTACGACCGTAACGAGAGACGAACTAATGGAGTTTTGGCACCGCCTTGTGAACAGCAACATGAGGTTCTTGTGGTTCATACGGCCAAACATGGTGACCGGAGAAGGCGGCGAAGGGGACGTCCCGGTGGAGCTTCTTGAGGCGACGAGGGAGAGAGGGTACATGGTGGGGTGGGTCCCCCAAGAGGAGGTGCTGGCCAACCAGGCGGTGGGTGGGTTTTGACTCATAGTGGTTGGAATTCGACTTTGGAGAGTATAGTGGCTGGAGTTCCTATGATATGTTGGCCTTATTTCGCTGATCAACCGATTGATAGCAGATATGTTGGTGAAGTGTGGAAGCTTGGGATTGACATGAAGAATGTTTGTGACAGGAAAGTTGTGGAAAATATGGTGAGTGATCTGATGGTGGAGAGGAGGGAGGAGTTTGTGAGATCCACGGCTGAGATGGCTAGGCTGGCGAGAAAGAGGGTGAGTGAAGGTGGGTCATCTTATTGTAACTTGGATCGGTTGATAGAGGATATAAGGTTCACATTTAACAACACCGGGAATTATAATTCAGCTCATGAGTAAGCTCTCTAGACTCTGCAAAATATCATCTTTAGAGGATGTTATAAAAAATTGACGCACGCAGCATCTAACACAGAATATGTCAAGTTCACCGTAGATGATCATGGAATTTCTGCACAATGAATATTTCTGAATAAAGAATCTGTCTTGTATTTCTCAATAATATAATAGTTTTTTTTTTTTTTTTACTGTACTTTAAAGTTTATATTAAAAAAGCAAAAAAGCTAAACGGTTGCGCGGTGCCGTTTCGTGGTGCCATTCAGCTCCACTGAGATGTTTAAAAATGCTCTTAAAAAATTTATACCCTATATTTTAAATTGTATCATATTTGTATTTCACATTTCAAATTCACATCACGTTAAATCCATGCCTTACTCATCCTTACCTTTTTTTTTTATTATTCTTTTCGCTTCATGGGTGATTTTGACTATCGAAAAAGACAAATATGTAATATATACATATTTATACATATCCTTCATATTTTAGAATTTTTAATTTTTACTAATTTCTAAATGCAAGGTATGAAAGTAAAATACAATAATACCCTCAATATTGTTCCAACATATACTTAATTGTTTAAACATAAATCTTATAAAAATCTAACAATAAGATCATTGCCGAATTCTTCAACTACGTACCGTTGGATTTCTTATTGTTGTTTACGATGGAGGAAGATGCAAGATCGTGCATTATTTTTTTTCTTTCTTCGTCTTTGCTCATTGGATTTTACTGAGCGATCATGTTTTAATGGAGACGTTTTCTCTGTTCTTCTCGAGAGTAGATCTTGCAATCTCATCTGCTCGCTGGCCATGCTTTTGTCGTCTATAATTAGTTGTTTAGAAAAGTTGAGAGATGCCTCTAAATTCTGATTGGTTTTTATCCCAATGAATAATGTAATTTTTTTTTTTCCTTTTTGGGGAAGAATATTACAACGGTTAATATAATCAATATAAATCATGTAGCGCAGACTTGTGATAATATGATGGGCATAGCAAGTTCGAGCATTGCCCTTGCTAACAGTATCAATAAACGTGCGGCACTGAGAAATATGTCCCACTAAATTGAAAGTTATCTCTTCATTGTTTAGATAAAACACGATGTGTGTCAATTTGATTCTCCCTTAACAGATTTTTTTTTTTTATTGATGCCTGCAGGGCAATAAAATTATTGATCTGTCATTGGAAGTATAAAAAAATAAAAATAAAAACTAAAAAACTAAAAACAAAACTTGCGTAGCTACCATCATGTGCCAAGATTGCCATTATGGGATCATGCCCAACCTAATTCCTAGCTAAATAAACCGACGACAAATTAAGTACCTTGATTTTGATTACATGGCGGCTGACCACTTTCACTAAATAATTTTCATAACTCAAATGAAGAACCAAAGGCGTCAACTAGTCCTCCCACCAAGAGTTCTCATTTTCCCCTTTCCGGCGCAGGGACATGTCACCGCCATGCTCACTCTCGCCGAGGTTCTCAGCCTCGCCGGCATCGACGTCACCTTTCTCAACACCGACCACATCCACAATCGCCTTTTCCGTCATGCTGACGTTGAAGCCCGGTTTGCCGACTATCCCGGGCTCCTATTCAGAACCGTCCCCGACGGCCTGCCAGACGACCACCCGCGCTCACATGAAAGAACAGAGGTATTTCATTCAATGATTGCGACAACCAAGCCGGTGTTGAAGGAGATGCTGGTTTCCGGTGCATTGGGCTCGGTGACTTGCATTATAGCTGATGGATCTTTTGCTCGCTTTGCTACTGATTTAGCCTATGAATTTCAAATTCCCATAATTCATTTTCGAACAGTTAGTGCCTGTTGCATCTGGATACACTTCTGTGTTGACGATATCATTAAAGCCGGGGAGCTTCCCCTTAGAGGTAATAACTCAATCTATTCATGTTATAGCTTGCATGATCCCCTTTCTGTCCTTCTTTTGTTATTGCAGTATGTTATGTATTAACTGATTTGAGTTTTGACGTACTTGGTGTGAAATAATGGTGAAAATAAAAAAGAAAAAGAAGACATGAATAGGCTAATAACAAGCGTTCCCGGCATGGAAAGCTTCTTAAGGTGCCGCGACTTGCCTAGTTTCTGCCAAGTGAGAGACTTAAGCAACCCACAACTCAATTCAATCGCTCGAGAAACCCGTCAAAGCTGTAGAGCACAAGGGCTTATACTAAACACCTTTGAAGACCTTGAAGGGCCTATACTCTCCCATATTAGAAGCCTGATTTGCCCTAAAACCTACACCATCGGACCTCTCCACACTCACCTCAAACTAAGGTTGGCGAGGAAGAACGCTTCAAAGTCTGACCAATCTTCGAATAGTATTTTTGAAGTGGACAGAAACTGCATGGACTGGCTAGATTCTCAGCCTTCCAAGTCTGTGATCTACGTAAGTTTTGGAAGCATTACGATCTTGACAAGAGAAGCCCTAATCGAGTTTTGGCACGGTCTTGTGAACAGCAACATGAGGTTCTTGTGGGTCGTACGGCCGGACATGGTGACAGGAGAAGGCGGCGAAGGTGACGTCCCGGCGGAGCTGCTGGAAGCGACGAGGGAGAGAGGATATATGGTTGGGTGGGTCCCTCAAGTGGAGGTGTTGGCCCACCAGGCCGTAGGCGGGTTTTTGACCCATAGTGGCTGGAATTCGACTTTGGAGAGTATTGTGGCTGGAGTTCCTATGATATGTTGGCCTTATTTCGCTGATCAACAGATTAATAGTAGATTTGTTGGTGAGGTGTGGAAGCTTGGGATTGACATGAAGGATGTTTGTGATAGGAAAGTTGTGGAAAAGATGGTTATTGATCTGATGGTGGAGAGAAGGGAGGAGTTTGTGAGATCAACGGCTGAGATGGCTCGGTTGGCGAAAGAAAGTGTAAGTGAAGGTGGGTCATCGTATTGTAATTTGGATCGTTTGGTAGAGTACATAAGGCTGACCAGTAAAGAGAAATAGGCTATGTGAGCTATGAAAAAATTAATAAAAAATAAGTGCGCATGTTATAACGCGGGCAAGTAGCTACTCATTAATTCGATTTTTTTTTCTTGTGCAATTATATTAATGTGATTTTATATGTATGTAATGCATTGCCAGCTATATATCTTTGATGTTTGCTCTTGTACATACTTATGCGGTGATTAATTAACCTAAAAAAATAATATGTGGTGATTCAATATGATTATCTTAATATTGCAACATGTGATGAAGAAACTAAATTTATTATTGTGAAGTTCAAAGATGATCTTTCAAGATATGTTTCTGAGTATTTGCTTGTGAGATTAAAAAATTTCAGCTTTGCAAACGTTAATTTGATCCTATGACGGGTCCATTAATGTGCACTTGACTTTTGTAAATATAATAACAGTAATAGCAAACACTATTAATTTACTTGTTGATTTGCGTCCAGAAAATAATGGACATTATCGATATGAGCCAAATTTAAATTAAAGGAATTAGTTCCGGGTGGGTATTTAAAGGAGTTAGTTGTTTAAAGAAAATAGAGTATAATACAACTTTAAAAAATCTTAATATCAAATGATAAATAAAGAACAGTGCTAAAAGTATGATGGTATTGAGCACGGATTAACAACGTGGGTATGATAGACCTCAATTTTTATTAGTTGTGGTGCTGAAAACTATAACAACTTATTGCTCAATTCCTCAAAAAATTGCCTAACTTGTCGATCTAAAACATTAAGACACTGAACTAGAGTCGCTTGTAAGTTGAAAATCAGCAAACTGTGACTAATGCTCTAATAAATAAGCCTTATAAATTTAAAAACAAAGAGGGGGTGTAGAAAATAACTTTTTCTTTGTTTTACATCTCTTGGAAGTCTTATTTTATAAAAACAAATTAATAAATTACAGTTGCAAATACAAACCAAAAACTAAAGGATCTCAGTTCATAAAAATATAGATTATTAAAATATTGCTTTAATTAGGAAAATACCTTTACTATGGTACTGTCATGCAATTCTACCACTTTTGTGGAAAGGTTTAACACGTACGACTTTCTATAAATAAAAAGACAATTTTACCCCAAACAACTAGATATAGATAATTACTATTTAACTGGAGTTAATAAGTTAAAAAAAATAGAGAATTTACTCTTAAGAGTGCATGAATTTAAATTTTTATCTCTTATTCTTAATAAATACCTTTTTAGTAGTGTAATTATTTAACTAAAAAGGTAATAAATTAAGAGTAAAGGGTAAAAGTATCCAGGGTAATCTCATAAGTTAATCACTGATAATTAACTGGAGTAAATTGCTTTGCTGAATCCAGCTTAGGCCTGAAGACTGAAAGCCCCCAGCCCAGCTTGCTTTGTTAAATTTTTAAGTGAAATTATTACTTTACCACTTTTTTTTTTTTCCTTGTTTAGCCCCCAACCCCCGGGAAAAAATGTTTAAATTCGAGTTGAGATGTGGTTTTATGTGAGAGGTTTTTACTGTAGCAAAAAAGTTAGATGTGATTGTTTGTGAAAGCTTTTTACTGTAGAAAAACTCGAATTCTAAACTCGAATCAGCGAAGCGAAGTGAATGGGGCTTAAATGTATTAAAATTTTCATTTACATCTTAAATCTGAACTTAAATCTATTACTTTACCCCCATCGAAATTTTCTAATTCCAAATAGTATGCAAGAACTTAAAAGTTTAGTTTAAAATTTAGTTTAACTCAAGTTCTGCTGAAAAAGGCATCACTACTGCTGGCCAGTATCTACTTTTTTAATTCGCGATTTTTTTGGGTGCAATTATTAATTGGATTGTATATGAAGTGCAACCCTACATGTGCATGCCAACTGTATATCTCGAGAAATTATTCAGTAATGTACCATATCATTTTACTTATTAGTACATCCTTTCAATGAAAATATATTATTTAGAAACTTTGTTTATTTAAGCTTTTAAATTTATATTTCTCTTTTCAAATGGGATTATTAAGGCCTTGTTCGGCAGCCTAAAAAACTCAAAAAAAGGTAATTCGAGTTCCAATTTTATTCAAGTTCATATTCTTTTAAGTTTGAACTCAAATTTGAACTCAAGTTCAAGTTTTCCCTTCAACTCGAGTTCAGAAACTCGAACTCAAATTAATGAACAGTATTTTTTCTATTCTTAAAAATGCTATAATTTTTTTGGTTTTAATCCTGATTGAGATGATTTTTTTCTATACGTTGACAACGAAAAGACAAATAAAATCCCACCCACATACCCTATTAAAATTTTTCATCACCATTGAGTTTTTATTAAAATACTATCTAAATACAAATTCAAGTTTTGACTCACTCAAACACAAACTCAAAAAGATTCTTATATCAAACCATAACTCAAATGTACACAACTAAACACAAACTCAAGTTACAACTTCAACTCAAGTTATAACTCAAATTCAACTCAAAAACTATACTCAAGTCACACTCTAAAACAACCCTAAGTATTCAAAATAAATTGATTATAATTCCCTTATTATAATCAATTAACTTTGAATAATTGTTTTTAATTCTAAAATACAATTATTCAATTTTCTTGCATCCCTTGCTATTCCATGCAAAAAGCGTACTTTCCTTCCATCGTGTATCTGCCTTACTAAACAGGAGCTAATATCTTTGGATTTTAACATTGAAAATTTGAAGGGAAAACAACAAAGAGAGATCATCATTCAACACTAGCAAAATGGAAACTAAAAAAAAGGTATTTTATACTTGCAATATCTATTCATGAATGTCATGACTTTTTTTACGATATTTCTTTTGAAACATTTGAGGAGTTAGGTAATGATTCTTGCGTACAGATTATATATTTATATAATATTTGTTGTCATTTGCTTTGTACTTTCTTGTTTATTATCATCTTGATGTATTAGAAAGAAAAATCTCGATATATAAGGTGCCATTTGAACTTTTTCTTTTTTTTTTTTTTTTTTTTTTTTTTTTTGGTTGTGCTGTTGAACGGGTATCGTTCTTTTTCTTGTTTTGTTGGCTTTGTGCCCTTTAATGAAGTATAAATTTCATAAATAGCAAGGGACGTATAAAAAGATAATAGTATTACAAAATGAAATTAGATTGTTCAAAATGTATAAAAATTAACATTCATCATTTTTTGTTTGAAAGGGAAATTGCATTTAAACAAAAATTGAGAAACATACAATTTAATACAATGATAAAGCCTCATCGAAGGAACAGACGTACGCCTGAGGTCCAAAAATGAGAAAAAATCTCAGTAATAACGAGAACACTTAAGATTCTAATTGAAACCCCTCCAATCGGAATAGACTTCTGAACTCTGGAGGGACAGACCACCAACCCCCATAAAAAAGAGAACATCAGTAACACGACATAAAAAAATTCTGATCAGACGAAGAAGTCCACACTCGGGCATACAAACGGCCTTAAGCTAATGACTATAAACTATCTTCAAACAACAAAATAAAATAGGGTCAAGTGGGGAAACCACTACCTTTATTATAAACACAAAAACTTTGACATAAAAATTAGATAAAACCAAAGAGATCAAACCAACAAGAACGAGTCCCTCAATGTCAGAAATCTGAGAAGAATGGTTGGAACGGAGCCATAAAAAGCCTCCCAAAACGGCACCAAAATTACTTGAAACTCGGCAGTGCGTGGGGCACACGCGCCTCCACCTTCTGGTGATGATTGACACACACACTAGAGTACCTTCTTCTCCTTCCTCCCATGATCTAGTTCCTGAAGTTTCAACAGGATCCCACAGCGAACGCGTCCTAGATCTACGATAAAAGATCAACAGTCTCTTCCCCTTAAGCGGCTCCATTCCAGTGGCTACCCAGACTTTCATCGGCACGAACCCGTCTCTGATGAACACTGTGATTTTTCCGTTGAGATTTGGAGGCCGACAGCCCAGCGAAAAACTAGACGACCGACCTCAGAACCCAAACACTTGTGAAACTCTAAGACCCTCTCTCATTAAGAGCCATATGGCATTACTTTTGGAGGTTACTTTTAGCTTCTTTCTTTTAGAAGCTACAGCAAGTCTAGATGTTTAGCAAAACCTGCTTTTGTGCATAAGCTTGTAAAAATTGCTGCCCCACAATAAAATTTAAAAGCATGTCAAAAGTTACTTTTGTACAACAGCTTTTGTTGTCATTGTCTAAGTTTACTAAAATAACCTTAATAATAAAACTTAATTCCCAATCTACCCATTTTTCTCTTCCATATAAAATTAAAGAAAATATTTTATTTTAAATATTTATTTGAAAATAAAAAATCATTAATAAATAACTTTTGTTAAATTTGAATAATATATTTTTAATGATTATCAAAATGCATGAATCAAAGCGTGAAAATTTCTAATTGTTAGGAATAGTGTCTAAAAAGAATGAGATGTAATAGAATATTTATTATTTATTTAATAAAAAAATGAGTGTATTATGCATAGTGAGATTATGTAGAACTGGGACACATAATCGATTTGAATTTCTAATAATTTCCGTTAAGTATAGAAAGTTAAATTGAGTCGACCTATGGTCATATAAAGAATGATCTTAATCTTGAGTTATTAGCAGACTCCTATTTATGTATTTATGTCTTTTGATTTACTTATAAGTATGGATTTTGAGATTTTAAATCATATTCCTTGTATCTCGGAGACATGATGAAGTAGGTAGTCGAAAATTTTAAAATACGAGATGGAATCCATTCCTTTTTGGCTTCTTCATTGAAGAAGTAGATAAATAATTCCCTTGGAGGTTGATTTGGAACTTGAATAAGTAACGAGCTCGAATTCATGAATTTATTTTATGAATATACAATTCATTAAAGAATCAATGGTTCTCAAGGATAAATATGTAATTAGCGAGGTTAACAGAAGAATTAAGGTACTTATTTACCCTTGAATAGCATTGATTCTCTAATGAATAATATATTTATAAAATAAATTCATCAATACGAGCTCGTTACTTATTCAAGTACTGAATCAACTATCAAGGGAATTATTTATCTACTTCTTCAAAGATGAAGGAATGGATTCCATCTTGTATATTAACATTCTCGGCTTCCTATTTCATCATATCTCCAAGATATAAGAAATAGAATTTAGAATCTCGAAATCCATACTGAGTAAGTCAAAAGACACGAATCCATAAATAAGAGTACATTAATAACTCAAGATTAAGATCGTTCCATATATGACCATCAATAGACTTAATTTGACATTCTATACTTAACGGAAATTATCAAAAATTCAAATTGCGCTTGTGTCCTAGTTTTACATAATCTCATTATACATAATACACTCATTCAATATTTATTCATATTAACAATGAGGATAACATCGTTCCCTTAATGAGAATGACATGTATTAGTAATGTTTTAATTAAATATTCTGAAACTTTATTTAAGTTCATTATGAACATATTTTGATTATTATCCTTAAATATTATCATCTCGTATATAATATTTATATGCAATATTTAAGGTTACATAAATAATCGCGGATTTTTCAATGATATTCGTAAAATATTCAATAATACATGCACATAAAATAATAATAAAAAATCAGTGAATTCTGATAAGCTGCGAAGGTATCCCGCTCAGTTAGGTAATCTGTGAATTTTGTATCTAAGTATTTGTTAGGGATGGTGTCCTAAAAGCATAAGATGTAATAGGATATTTATTACTTATTTAATAAAAGAGATTTTTTCATTATTTTATGTGCATGTATTATTGAATACTTTATGAATATAATTAAAAATTTCATGATTATTTATTTAACTTTAAATTTTGTAATAATGTTATAGATGAGAGGATAATATTTAAGGATAATAATTGAAATATGTTCGTATTAAATTTAATTAAAATTTCAGAATCTTTAATGAAAATTACTAATACATTTCGTTCCCATTAAGAATGGAACAATGTTATCTACATGTTAATATTGAGAGATATTGAATTAGTATATTATGCACAATAAGATTAAGTAGAACTGGGACACAGACGCGATTTGAAATTTTGATAATTTATGTTAAGTATAGAAATTCAAATTGAGTCTACCGATAGTCATATATAGAACAATCTTAATCCTGAGTTATTAACAAACTCCTATTTATGAATTTGTGACTTTTGACTTGCTCGGTATGGATTTTGGGATTATAAATCATATTCTTTGTATCTTAGAGACATGATGAAATAGGTAGCCAGAAATGTTTATACGAGATTGAATTCATTCCTTCTTTATTGAAGAAGTAGATAAATAATTACCTTGAGAGTTAATTCGGTACTTGAATAAGTACCGAGCTCGTATTTATGAATGTGTTTATTTATTAGAGAATCAATGGTATCAAGAATAGAAAAGTAATTAAGGAGGTTAACGAATTTCACTTAGCTCTAATTATGAATTATTTAGGAGGGTTGATCTATATGGGATGACTATATCAAATGGGTACTTCAAGTTTTTGAAAGTAAATTATGTCTATAATTTCGAGACGGCAATTCCAAGTTTACAGTAGAGTAACTTTTGAAATTAAATAGAATTAATTAATTAATTAAAGAGTTTAATTAATTATTAATTTTCGTTAGAGCTCGAAATTATAGGTCCATGAGTTCCCGCGTTATCGTTGTAATATTTAGAAGACAATATGAATTATTAGGAATTAGTATCACTCAGAATAAATAATGAGATTATTTAAATAAATTAATTTTGGAACAAACTATGGTGGGACCACATGAGGCCACACGCCCAGACACAAGGAGATGTAGGGAACGTGGCATAACGAGAATCCAATTTGAGATTCAGTAGTTTTTCTCTAAATTATCCGGTTTACTTGTTTAACAAGTTATCTAATTAAATTCAAATGAAAATTAAAGTTTGACTTTATTTGAAATTGAAATTGAGTTAAAATTTGAAATAGAATAAAGGAGAAAATTTCTATTGCCTTAAAATTAAATGGGAAAGTATATTTTAAATAGGATTTAAAATATATAAGTGATAACTAATTTTCTATTGCTTTATTTTGAAGATAAAGAAAGAGCTTTTCTAGGACTCTATAAATAGGTGGCAATAGAAAATTGGAGAACATAATTTTTGCTCTCCTTGCTATAGGCATGTGACATTGTGAGAGAAAAGATAAGAAAAATTCACTCAATCCCGGTTCCACCTCATACATGTATTAATATTGGTGGAAGAAAAATTTAGCGAGTTACCAATTATGTATGGTAATATTGGTGGAAGAGAAACTTAGTGAGTAACCAATTCATGTAGTTTTAAATTAGAGCCCACACTATATTGTTAGGAATGGACATCTAGGTGTTGCAAGTATTAAGGACTAGACGAGGAAGATTTGGATTTTCCTAGAAAACTTAGAGCGATGATTGTTCGTGATCAAAGAACTCACGTTATCGACTTAACTGTTTGCTAGGTAAATTAATAAATTAAATAGATTAATTTATTCGCGTATAAATTAATATATCGTTAGAGTATTTAAAAAGTTTTATTAAACTTTTTGTTATACACGATCCATACCGATTTGCTTCCAGAATCAAAATCGTTTCGGAAACCAACACTTAGAATTAGGAAAATGCTTAAAAATGGTGAATCAATAAAAGAAATTTAATTTTTAGAGTTATTTAAATTAATAAAATTAAAATTATATTTTTAGTATTTGAGTGTAAAAATATTATGAATATTGACCATAAAATAGAAGCAAAACAAACTATAAATATGTGTGCTAAAGTATGTCTATTTTAGTCATTATATATCTTTACAATAGTTTTGTACATAATTTACTAAATACTTAAAATTCTACTTCTGGTATTCACAACAACTTTAAAAGAAAATTTTTTCAAATACCTTCATACAGCAGTACCAAATTGACCCTGCCTAACTTTCTCCTGTCTTATTGTTCATCCTTTTAGGTTCCCAACAAAAAAAAAAAATAGCAATTAGCAACTTAGCAAATTATAGTAGATGACCTACTTTCCTCTTGTAGCGCAGATATATGACAGAAGGCATACTTTCCTTGTGTAAAAGACGGAATAGAAGTAATAAAATTGAATAATTATATTTTAAAATTAAATTTAAAGTCAATTAATGAAATAAGAGAATTAGGTAGAATAATTATGGTGATTTCGACTAAACAATCACTGCATGCAAAGCTTAACATAGTGTCCAAATATTACATTTTCATTGGACATGTTATCACATAAACAAAATGTAAATGATGTGATACACTTATAGTTTACTGAATAATTTCTCGCGAGACTAAAACAAATAATAATAATAATAATAATAATAATAACCATAATAATCATCATAATAATCATAATAATAATAAAAATAATAATTAATAATAATTAATAATAATAATAATAATAATAATAATAATAATAATAATAATAATAATAATAATAACAACAACAACGCATGTGATGTCAACAACAACAACAACGCATGTGATGTGACGAATTAAAAAGATATATTATTGTAAAGTTCAAACATCTTTCAAAATTATTAATTAATTATAATAATATTACATGTGATGAAGAAACGAGATAACAACAACAACAACAACGCATGTGATGTGATGAATTAAAAAGATATATTATTGTAAAGTTCAAACATCTTTCAAAATTATTAATTAATTATAATAATATTACATGTGATGAAGCAACGAGATAAATTATTGTGGCGTTCAAAGACCTTTCAAAATATATTTCCAAGTATTTGCAAGTGTGAGAATAAAATTGTTAGCTATGACATACGTTTTACTTTTTAAAACCGGTCCATTAATGTGTCACGCCCTGAAGCCGGGGCCGGTGACGTGAAGGCTCGATTAGGAGTAATAATCAAAATCCAAAAGTAAAGTATTAAGTAAATTTCTAAACAAGTCTCCGTTTACATATGGCTGAAAATAAATTACAAGAAAGTCACGGGGTCGCCTGCACTTTCTAAATCACTTAGGGCTTCACCCACAGGATGTGCAGCATTATACATACATGAACATGTAAATAACATTACTGACATCAACCACAGTCTAGAAATCCAGAGTTCAAGGTTTACAGAATTTACAAATCCTACATTCGTACACAGGGAGGATGAACGCAATCCTCTCTTTACCGGATGGTGGCAGCTAACTCCACTACTCCACATAGCTCCTAGAGTCGCCTGGGAGGGGTTAATATTTATAAAACAATAAAACGTGAGCGAAATGCCCAGTAGGATATATTTTGAAATAACTTTATAAACAAGTAAATAAATGAGTAAGCAAGTAAATAAATAAATAAATAAGTAAATAAGACATTCAGTTCTAACAGAACAGCCGGAACCTCACATCCTTTTTCTGAAAGGAAATATATATGAAAATCTCTGTATTACAGGCATCAGCAAGTAATTTATACTATGATAAATAACTTACACAACCACATGCACAAGCCTATCACCCCCGGGCCGGGTTTCGGGTTCTGCCCCAAAGGATGCACTCTCCGCATCCTATCTAGGCCATCAGTCGGTTTACCGATTCGCAAGATCTCTTGTCTTAAGAAATCATTCTTTTAACTTTATGAAATAGTTCATTATAATTCCAATAGTTAAAATCAAGCTATTATTTTTTAATATGCGTTTCTTTCGCAAACATGTCCTTTCTTTAAAATATTTGCAAGGCCAAAACTCTTTCAAAATCAGGATGCCAAAGAAATGGGTAAGAAATCCTACCTCACAAGTACCAAACCTGGCTAGCGTTACACTATTCTGGCTTTCGCTTCCTCAAAGCCCCTCAATCTGAGTCCTCAACTAGTACTGATACAAAACAACACTTACGATTCAATCCTCGTTCCTAAAGTAATTTCAATCTCAATTATATCCTTTGATTTCCTATTAGTATGTCTTAATCAAATTTCAAGTTCCATAAATGAATTCATGTTTCAAATCATCATTCCAAGGGTTTTAATTCCAAAACATGGATTAAAGACGTTAATCCATTCACTTTAGGTCCCCAAATGAAACTAATTTGGGTTCTCCTCGAAAACTGAGGTCAAAATAGCATTTTTAGGCAAAACATGGTCAAACTCCGTGTACACCGGTCGACCGGTAATAGAGCAGTGCAACACTACTGGTCGACCGGTGGTGTGCAATTCAGTTAACCACACAAGTCGACCTGGTGCAGTGCAATTCGGTCGACCTATGCGGTCGACCGGTGGAATCAGGGTAGGATGGCCAACATGGCGGATCCGAAGAAAATCAACGCAAAACCTCCAATTTCAAGTTCAAATCTGAAATATTTCAAGGAGAAATCACCCAATCCATGTTTCAAATGACTAATCAAGTCCAAAGAACGAAAAATACCAAATTTCTACCATGATTTTACCCAAAATCCACCAAAACCCTTTTTGAACAAAAATATGTTTTTTTAAATTTGAAAAATTCAAGATTCAAGAGAAGCTTTTTAGAAATCTTACCTCAATCATTCTCTTGACGTTAAAAACTTCTTGAAATTCTCATTTGCTTCAAGATTTGGTTGTTTTGAGACACAAACGGGAGAGAGTACGAGAGAGAGAGAGTGTGTGTTCAAACGAGAGAGAGAGAGAGAGAGAGAGAGAGAGAGAGAGAGAGAGAGAGAGAGTGCACGGAAAAGAAAAAAAGGAAGAAAAAGAAAAGAAAAAGCAAGAGAAAAAGAAAATGGACAGGTGTCAAAAAATAAGAGACAGTCCAGAAAATGTGTGTACACACACTCTGGGGTGAAAATGTAAATACTGAAAATATTTAAATACCTTGGAATCATTTAAATTTACCTGTCAGAAACATTTAATAACATAATTATTTAATTAAACCCGATTAGGCACACTAATAAATCTTAATTACCTTAATTAATCTCGTTTAATTTCTCGGGGTGTTACAAATGTGTGCATGATTTCTGTAAAAAAATAAATAAATAAATAACGAAGACTGTTTTATATCATGCATCCATAATTTTTTTGCCTTAATGAGAGAGAATAATTAGTGTTAAGAAGGAATTCCTTATTTTCTTTTTATCGTTTTCATATAAATATTTATATGTCCAAGAAAGTTAACGTTTTCATTAAATTTTTTCCTTTCAAAATTCTTCTATATTTTTTCTTTCAAAGTTTTTAGGTTAAAAAATTCATAATTACCATTAGATTTTCCTTTTTTCCATGCGGTCTTATTTTCTTCTCTTATTTTCTTTTTTGTTTCTTTTGCATACATATTACTGTTAGGTTGTTGTATCGAAACATGTTAACCAAAATTTTATCGACATAGAAGTTAACAACACACAAGTTGAGATATGTAAATACATATATGTATAAATGAGTTTTGAATGATTGCATTTTTTAAGGTGGTTAACCATACAGGGCAACTCAAGGATAAGGCCACTGGGGCCATTGCCTTAATTACTCTCCATGCCAGAAAATTTGGGGTGGCCGGGGGTGTGAAACTCTCCCATTTTGTGCCATGTGATCCCCAAAGAATAAGATTGTATAGACAAAAATACCCCCAGAATAAATTAGGTTTTGTTCTTTTTTACCTCTCTAACTATCTGCCGCCTCTCTCATTTTTTACCCTTGCGTAAGGCCGCCACTGCAACTTCGTCGCCATCATCTTGCTCTTCTATTGTTGCCGGAATCGTGAGGGTGCTTGGACGAGCAAACGGAGATCTCATCGGAGGACCAACAGGTGAAGTCCAAAAACTTTGTCACCTCACTCGTTAAAGCTAAAGCGGTTCAAGATGCGATCTCCCCTCGTAGCTTGTGGAGGAGATCGATCGGGCCGGAGATCAACGACTAATTGTTTTTTTTAATTCTTTAATGGATTAATGGATTTTCGTCAAGTTTTTCATGTTTTCATAGGTATTATTTGCGATTTTGTTGATTTTTTTGAATTTTTAAATCTTCCGGCGACTGTGATGTTGAAACTGCCGCCAATTTGGACAGTTGTTGGTCGGTATTCCTGCCATATACCGATATTATGGTCAAATACCGGTTGGTATCTCGATTACATACTAATATCGTGATCGGATATCAAACGGGTATTTTAAAAGTATATTTAAATCTCGTTTACAATTTTAAATTTTTAGAATAAAAATTATTAAAAAATATCATATTTAATTTTTTTTTTTACAGTAAAAAATTTTTAAAAAATATCACACTTTAATTTAAATTAAAAATTTAAATTTATAAAATAAATTAAATTTTAATATTTTAAATATAATGTGATGATATGATTAATAGTTTATATTTCTTACATACGTCAATTCAAGTCTAAAAACTGTGGCGATTCCCCTTAAAGCCGAATTGTCTTAGGCCCCCGCAATGAGCAAAGGCCTATCTTGTTGATTCTTTCTTTCTTTGCTTTGCTTTTTATAATTTTTTAAGAAAAAGAAAATTTTACTATCATTTGAGATGTTAATATTTCTTATTTTTCCCTAAACACCCAAATTTCTTCTCCCTTCAAAAGAAAAATAACCTCCAACAATACAACTTTTTCATTCCAAATTTCTAATTCCTTCCATCTCATTTGTTCCAATGCTATTAAAAAAATATTCCAACAATATAATTTGAAGGTTTTTAGTTTAATATTTAAATAATTTTGTACTAATTTTATTATTCTTAATTTCCTTTTGAGATTCATATCATATTTTTATCTATTGTTTCATTTGGATTGAAATTTTATTATTTGTCTAACATAAATTACAAATATACTAATCTGGATCCATGGAATTCAAGAGAAAAACTTACGAACAAAAAATTTTTATTAGATCCTAAAGAGGAGCTCTTGATCAGTTTCTAACTAGCAATAAAACTTATTCTATTAGAAGTCAAAGTTTAATAGCTGAAACATATGAATTAGGAGTATGATGATTGTAGGAAAAAAAAAAAATATATATATATATATA
>NW_010365318.1:97808-126319 GCF_000414095.1 Morus notabilis
AGAAAAAAAAAAAATATATATATATATATATATATATATTAATAAAATAAACTAACTATCGTTCTTAAAATCTACAATATAACTGAAATTATTACATTGATTAGTCAAACGATCTATTAAATTCAAAAAAGTATATTAGCAACTCTTAAATCTAAAAATTTCACCATAATTTTGTAATTAAGAAAATAAAAGAATATATTTTAAATATAAAAATGCATATAATTTTTCAAAAAACCTCTTTAGACAATTTCGTTTAAGGCTTCAAGTCACTTTGAGCTGGCCCTGTAACCATCTAGAAATATGGTGATATGACACGGTAAGAATCCAATGTCATTAGTAGTTATAAATATTTTTGATCAATTATGAAGTTTATTATAATTCATTAATTAATATCTTACAGTTAAAACAGTAATACATATTAATTGATAAATATTGAAGTAAATCTCAACCATGGGTAAGGCGAGAAGAAGAAGAAGAAGAAAAGCAAAAGAAGAAGAACCTTTGCTTTCACAATTAGTTTTGTGAATTTGTTAATTGAACATATTTTATTAATAACAACAAATGTAAAACGCACATAATTGATTGTGGGTTTGTTTGCTTAACCGTATAAGAGCAATGTATTGTATAATAATATAATAATACAATGTTTTGTGTACTATGATATTGTATAAACTAATACATATAGTAAATTAATACGGTCTATGTCGTATAATTGAATACGGCTCATTTTTAACGTATTGTATTGTATTATTTATAGTGGATCAACGATTCATGTCGGGGTTAGGCACGACTAGGGGTCGGGATCGAGCCGACATAAGGTCATGTCGGAACCTATAATTGCCACACACAAAAAAAAGGGGCAGAATGTAAATTTTATTTTTATTAAATTTTATATTTTGACCCCAAAACTTTTATAAAATTACATTTTGATCCTAAAACTTTTATAAAATTACACTTTGACCCTACAATTTTTGTAAAATTTCATTTTGACCCTAAAACTTTTGAAAATTTATATTGTAACCCCCAAAAATTTTAAAAATTATACCCCATATTATTAAAATTTTATATTTTGACCCCTTATACAATACGTCATGACGCCAAACACTGTATTGTATTATGATAATACAACACAATACAATAAATCGTATATTATACAATACAATATAAGCTACCAAACATGACATGTGTATCACGTTTTTTTTAATTATTAAATCTAATATAAAATGCACTTATTTGATTGTGTATCACATTTTATTTACTAAATCTAATATAAAAAGCTCTTAATTGATTGAGTGTATATACATACAAAAAGTTTTCGGATTATATATTCACTTGCAAAATAAAGCCCCGGATAAATTAAGTACTTCATTTTGATTACATATTGGTTCACTACTTTCAGTAATTAATTTTCTTGCAAATGGATCAGAAACAAAGGCCACAAGTAGAAGTCCCTCCAACTCCAAGAGTTCTAATTTTGCCCTTGCCGGCGCAGGGACATGTCACCTCCATGCTCACACTCGCTGAGCTTCTCAGCCTCTGCGGCATCGACGTCACCTTCCTCAACACCGACCACGTCCATAACCGCCTTTTTCGTCACGCTGACATCGAAGCCCGGTTCGCCGACTACCCCGGGCTCCTATTCAGAACCATCTCCGATGGCCTGCCGGACGACCACCCGCGCTCAAATGACAGGTCAATAACAGAGGTACTTCATTCAATGATTGCGACAACCAAACCGGTGTTGAACGAGATGCTTGTTTCTGGTGCATTGGGTTCGGTGACTTGCATTATAGCTGATGGAGCTTTTGCTGGCTTTGCTACTAATTTAGCCTGTGAACTTCACGTTCCCATTATCTATTATCAACCAGCTAGTGCTTGCTGCCTCTGGACCCTCTTATGTTTTGAGGACATCATTAAAGCCGGGGAGCTTCCAATTAGAGGTATTAATTCTAAATCATAATTCAGCGTTAAAGCTTCGATGATTTCTTTTATATATTCCTTCCTTTGTTTTTCTAGTTTTTCCTTCTTTTTTTTTTTTTTTTTTTCTTTATACAAGCTTGATTAGGATTTTGACGGACTTGTTATGAAATGGAAACGCCAAAAGAAAAAAAAAAAAAAAAAAAAGGAAAAGAAGACATGGATAGGATAATAACAAGCGTGCCTGGCATGGAAAGCTTCTTAAGGTGCCGTGACCTGCCTAGTTTCTGCCAAGTGAACGACTCAAGCGCCACAAAAATCAATCCAGTCGCTCGTGCAATCCGTCAGAGCTGTAGTGCGCAAGGGATTATTCTCAACACCTTTGAAGAACTTGAAGGGCCTATAATCTCCCACATTATAAGAAGCTTCTGCCCTAATACCTACACCATCGGACCTCTCCATGCTCACCTCAAACACAAATTGGCCAAGAAGAACGTTTCAAAGTCTGACCAATCTTCCAACAATATTTTTCAAGTGGACAGAAACTGCATGGATTGGCTTGATTCTCAATCTCCCAAGTCTGTGATCTACGTCAGTTTTGGAAGCATTACAACCTTGACGAGAGACGCCCTACTGGAGTTTTGGCACGGCCTTGTGAACAGCAACGTGAGGTTCTTGTGGGTCGTGAGGCCGGACATGGTGACCGGAGAACGCACCGGTGAGGTCCCGTCAGAGGTGCTGGAAGCGACAAGGGAGAGGGTACATGGTGAGGTGGGCCCCACAAGAGGAGGTGCTGGCCCACCGGGCTGTGGGTGGGTTTTTGACTCATAGTGGCTGGAATTCAACTCTGGAGAGTATAGTGGCTGGAGTTCCTATGATATGTTGGCCTTATTTTGCTGATCAACAGATTAATAGCAGATTTGTTGGTGAGGTGTGGATAGAGGTGTCAAATGGGCCAGGCCGTCCATGAACGGCCCGACCTAGCCCGTAATAGTGTCAGATTCGGCACGGCCCGGTTCGCTTCTGTTACGGGCCGTGCCGACACGGCACGTGTAATGGGCTAGGGCTGGGCCTCAGCTTCTCAGCCCGCAGCCCAAGGACATGGAGGCCCGCGGCACGGCCCTTGTTCGGCCTGGCCCAAGCCCTGATTCAGCTCGGCCCAAGACCACGAAACGGCCCATTTCATTTAGTCCAGGGGCCCTTCGCGGGCCCAAACGGGAGGCCCGTCCCTCCCGTTTGGCCCGCGAAGGGCCCAACGGCTGAAAAGCCTAAAATTCGGAAATTCACCCTCAAAATCCCTTATAAATACCCATTAATTTCACCATAAATCTCACACAACAATTCACTCTCAACTTCTCATCTCACTCTCATTGTCTCTTTGATTTTGATTATAAGCTTTTCTCTCGCGTTCACTTATTTTCTAGCTCTTTCATTTACAAAGTTCAATCAAGTTCTATCAATTTCTAGAAATGGCTGCTCCAAACTTTCCTGATTTCACTGCTCTTCTTGAGCTTGGTGATGAGCCATTTTATGAGGATGAAATGATGCCTCCCAACCCCACCCCCATTGAACCAGAAAATGCTCCGGTGGATAATGCTTCAGTACACAATGAGGAAGTTAGAGAACGCAGCAGAGGAAAAAGACCTCGAACTTCTCTGGCATGGCAGCATTTCACCGAGGAGCCCCGACCAAATCCAAAATCAGGTGAGATGAAAATTCGTGTGGTATGTAAATATTGTAAAAATCACTTTTCTAATAAAAATGGTGGGGGTACTGGTCATCTGGATAGACATTAAAAAGTATGTCTACCGTTGCACCAAGGTGCGAGTATGGACTCCCGCCAACAAACACTATCACTCACATCACAGGAGTTACAAAATTTTTCATACGATGCACAACGTGCTCGTGAGGCACTACCTAAATTTCTAGCTAGTGCCGAATTGCCTCTTTCTTTTGCAGATGATGCCTCGTTCGAAGAATTCATCCAGACAGCCTTTTGCCCACAATTTAAACGGGTAAGTAGAAACACAACTCGTTCTGATTGCATGAAAGTTTTTTATGCAATGAGACAATCTCTTGTTGATAATTTTAGAACTTTTAATGCTACTGTCTCTTGCACTTCTAATATTTATGTGTCAGAGCGCACTACGTTGATGATGATTGGGTTTTACAAAAAAGAATAATTAGTTTTCGTTTATGTCCATACCCTCATAACGCAACAGTTATTTTTAATACAATAATGGAAATTTTTGGGTTTTATGGAATAGAAGATAATGTTTTAACAATTACTTTTAATAATGCGTCAGCTAATACAGCTGCAATTAATCTATTTAAACGTAGCTTGAAACCAGCATTTGGAGGGGAAATTTTTCGTCAACGGTATGCATGTCACATAATTAATTTAGTAGTTCATGCAGGAATTGAACATATCTCAACTAATCTTACAAATATTAGAGAATCATTATCATTCATATCTAGTTCTAGAGCTCGGTTCCAAGAATTCAAACAATATTGCAGGAACAGCCAGATGCGCCCAAGAAAGTTTCCAACTGACGTGAGACATAGGTGGAATTCAACATATTTAATGTTGAAGGCAGCACTCCCGTATTCACAGCTTATCACGACATACGTAAACAGTAAGAACGATCAAATTTTAATTTTCAATCCTAATTGGCAGATTGCTGAGTATTTTTTTTAATTTCTAGAACTTTTTTACAATGCTACTGAATTACTTTCTGGAGTTTATTATCCCATTGCACATTTAGCTTTACATCAACTATTTAATATTTCAGAAACATTTTCTTATTATAAGGATACATAACTTTTTGAAAATATAGTTAACTTAATGGAAAATAAATTTAAAAGTTATTGGTCAGGTTGTCCCATGTTATATGCATTGGCAATTATTTTAGATCCTAGGTGCAGAGTAGATGAAACTGAATTATAATGACTGCTACTGCAGAGAATTTAGAAATAGATATGCAACTAAGTATTACTGACGCTAAGAAAATGTTAAAAAAGTTTTTAGTTTGTATGAAGTAAAATATAGCACAGGTAAAAAAGAACAGGGAACTTCGTCATCAACTACCAGTTCGGGGCTTAAAGGATCGTCGTGGAGTTTCTTGAAGAAGAAAGAGAAAACAACAGGATCGTCCTCAACACAAGCGTCTACGGAACTAGTCAAATATTTTGAAGCAAATTTTATAATCGATGACGACAAACTAGACATCTTACAGTGGTGGAAGAGCAAGACCGATCATTTTTCAACACTGTCCATAATAGCTCGTGACATTCTTACAACTCCAGTGTCAACGGTAGCACCGGAGCAAGCTTTTAGCGCAAGTAACCGAATTCTTGACAAGCAGAGAAGCAGAATGCATCCAGATATCTTAAAGGGACTAATGTATGTTAAAGACTGGGAAGATGCCAGAAGACGAAAACAACAATACACAGATGATTCGATGCAAGAATATTTTTCTAACTTAGAAATAACAGAATCTTCTGGAAGCACTTAGGTTTGTAATTTACTATTCTTAACTACTGCACTCTTTTTTCCTTCGCTAAGGTTTTGTCCCGATCTCCCCACGGGTTTTACTTAGCAAGGTTTTTAACGAGGCAGTCATTTATGTGTACTCCTATTACGTCAATTTAATAAAATCACATCTTTTGGGGCATATGTGATGCATAAATTTTTTTATATAATAAATTTCCGCAAGCGTACGGTGTCAAGTTTTGAGTATAGGATGAGTGAGTATCGTCTCTACAGGGATTAAGTTTGGAATTGCCATTAAGTACCGTGATTATTGTAACTTAACTTTATCTAGGCAACCTAATAAAATGATGATTAAGAACAAAAACAAAATAAATATAAAAAATAAAAATAAAGTATCTATACACAAATGGTCTAGGGACTTGATTTTGCTATTATTCCTATGTTCATCCTATTATGTAATCGCTAATCAATTCCGTTCAATTCATTAATCAAGACTCTAATGTCACCTCACAACCTCTCACGAGTGCCTCACAAGAAACTATATTTAAATACCCAAAATAATATCCCTATTTGAAATGAATATCTAAACACAATTTAAGCTTCGCCTTTAGAATTAGAAAATAGGAATATTGATCGCCTCTCGACCTCACAACGACCTAAATCCTAATTTGATTATCTAACCGTTGATCTCCTCTCGGTCTCACAACAACCTAGACTATGTTTCTCAAATCCAGATAAAGAACTCAATCTCTCTCGAGCGTCAAATTCGCAATCTAAAAATCATCTAACTCATTGGCCAAATAAATTAAAAGCATTAAGCATAGAGAAACATAAATGAATTGAAAACGAAATTAAATTAACAATTAACAAAATATTCAAAACATAGTTCAAATAAAACTACATCAAGTCTTAGATTTAATGTCTACCTCAACATGGAAAAATAGATGAAAGAAGATAAAACCCAATATCCATTGAAGAGCTTCCAAGGACCTCCAAGATGAAGGATTTCGGCCTCCTTTTGATGTTTTCTTCAGATTTATGGGCCCCCCTTCTCAAGTGGCATCTCTTTCCTTTTATACTACAACATTTCGGAGCTAGGGTTTCATACGCGCGCTACAGCCTGCGTGAAAACGCGCTGCAGTGCGCATTTTTGGAAGAAGAAGCTCACTGTCGTGGGCTGAGGCGCGCTGCAGCGCCTTTGGGCACATTGCATCGCGCGGGGCAGGTATTTGGGCGCGCTGCAGCGCGCCGGACAACTTCTGGCGCTCGCCTGGATGTGGGACGCACACGCAGGGGCACGCCTAGTGGCTAGGGTGCGGGCGCGCAGGGGGCCAGGGCACGAGCGCGCGCCTAGTGGCCAGTGCATTTAATGTTTAAGATATCTTTACTTGTAAGCAAAATATTAGGGCAAATATTTGGAATTCTGATATGCTTGAAATCTTATGCAACAAAAACATCAACATCAGTGTCATTTAATGTTTAAGATATCTTTACTTGTAAGCAAAATATTATGGCAAATATTTGGAATTCTGATATGCTTATAGGGTGCAATTATTCCAGTTTTGAAGTTTAGTTCTTAATTCTTCTTTGTATAATGACAAGTACTTGAATATTCTCTTTTTTCTCCATTTTGTACACTACAACAATAAAGGCCATTTGCGATGACTTTTTTTGTGACGACATTTGTCGTCGCAAATAATACCATATTTGCGATGACATATCGTCGCAATTACTCCCCGTTAAATAAAATAATCATGTCATCGCTAATAACTTAAATGTCATCACAAATAATTTTGGAGCGCAAATTTCAATGGTGCAGATTTTTGGCGCCAAGGTAATCCATTTTTTGCGACGATAAGTCATCGCAAATATCTTACTATTTGCGACGACATTTGTTGTCGCAAATAGTTTTAGGTTATTTGCGACGACATTGTCTCTTTGTTGTCACAAATAATCTTTTTAAGATTTCACGAAAAAGTAGACGCGGGAAAAATGATTATTTGCGACGACTTAAAAATTATTTGCGACGAGATAATGTCGTCGCAAATAATTGACAACTGTTTATTATTTGCGACGACATTTTAAATTTATTTGCGACGACAATGTTGTCGCAAATAAATCTGACCTAATATACCCTATCTCCTTCTTCTTCATTTTCTCCCGATGCTCTCTCTCTCTCTCTCCTGCAAAATCTCTATCTCTGCCTCCTCTTCCCGTCGCCGCCGCCGGCCCTCCCCTTCTCTCTCTTCCATTCTCTCTCTGCCCCTTGTCTCTCTTCCGTTCTTTCTCTCTCTCTTCCCTTCTCTCTCTCTCTCTCTCTCTTCCGCTCCCTTCTCTCTTCTTCCCCTCTCCTGCCGCCGCCCCCCGCCGCCGGCCCTCCCCTTCTCTCTCTTCCCTTCTCTCTCCCCCATTGTCTCTCTTTCGTTCTTTCTCTCTCTCTTCCCTTCTCTCTCTCTCTCTCTTCCAATCCCTTCTCTCTTCTTTCCCTCTCCTGCAGCCGCCGCCGTTCCCGCCGCCCCACTCTGCCGCCCCGCCCCCGCCAGGATTGCAAAGAGGTAGGTTTTCTCCTTTTTTTTCTTTTTGTAATTTTTGTTTGGTTGCTGAGAAAATGGAAGAAGAAAACAGATTGAGTTAGGATTGAGTATGTGTTTCGATTGAGTTACGAGAATTTAAATGCTATATGAGTTGAATATTAGAGATTTTGTTTGGAAATTTTGTTCGAGTTTAGTCATTTTTTATGGTTCCGAGAATGTGAAAATTTAAACTTGCATTGATTAATCAAGAATTGTGTCTATATGTTGCTCTAGATGTTAATAAAATGTTAATTTTAGTGTTTGAAAATTATGTTTGATGTTTTAATTTGATGTAGGCGTTTGATTTTTCACCTTCGTCGTTGTTTGCACGGTTCCTCCAATGTAATCCTACTATTTTCAGCCCCCGTTTAGTAGGTTTGAACTTTGTAAGTTTTTTATATTTATTTAGTTTAAAATTATTGTAGTTTTTAGTTGTATGAATTCGGGATTATGATGACAATATTTGAATTATGATTTTCTTATATTGTTGAAATTTAGTATATGTTTATGATTATTGTTCTGGGTGGCACATCTTGCAGCTATGGTGTGCCGAAATCTTTTAAAGTTGTTTTTCTGCAGGTTTTAATTTTTAGATCATATGAAAAATAAGTCGTTATGCTGCCGAAATTTAGTTAGAAAATGAGAATTTTAATAAGTTCATTAACAAACTTTAATTAATAAAATTTAATTGTGTTAATAAAGAGTAAAATCAAAATTAATTAAACACATTAATAAATTGTTATGTCTGTTGTTGTTTATAGTTGAAATGTTGATTGACAAAAGTTGGATTTATTTGAGGAACTGATTGTTGGATGAATATTGGAATGGGTTATCTGCTTTTATTGAGGTCGCCAAAAATTATGCAACTTCAATTGACCATATCAGTTGTCCTTGTGTGAAATGTAGAAACCATGAAATGCATCTAGTAGAAACTGTGAGAACACATATACATCAATTTGGTTTTGATCCATTGTATAGTACATGGATTCACCATGGTGAAGTAGAAGCGGTTTCAAGTGTCGACCCAATAGTTAATCAACCAGTAGACGAGATGTTTGCAGTCTTAGAAAACGTTGCTGGGATTAATGATGACCATGAAATGTTGGATGAGACGCATGTGGATCTAGAAGATACACAGTACACTGAATTTAAGGATCTACTTTCTGAGCTCCAGGTGGGATTGTATCCGGGCTGCACTAAGAATTGATCTTTAAATTTCTTAGTGAAATTGATACATTTAAAAGTGTTATACAAGTGGCCTAATGAGTGTATGGATGCTCTGTTAAATCTATTGAAAGATGCATTCCTAGATGTGAAGTTACCTTCTTCTCATTATGAGTCGAAGAAGCTCACGAGTAAACTTGAACTGGGTTACGAAACACAGTTTAACCGACTGATCAGAAATTGGGTAGACGATGAAGATCGTATTGTTAAAAAGATTTATGTATTCAAAACTAGAGAAAGCCGAGCGGTACGTACTACAGAACTGTCCAGAATTCAGTAGTTCATTGACTAAGTACTACTTTCAGTTTTGTTACTTAATTGTTCATTGATTGTGTCACATACAATCGTGTCTGTTACTTTCATTCTCTATTAAACAGTGACCATAGGAGGGAGATTGATGACGGCAGTCGAACCATACCATTGGATGAAATTCAATCAAAAGAGTTTCTAAAATGGTTTAAGAATAAGGTACATTTATAATTAATTTGCATTAACATTGTTAAGTCATTAAAAATTTTCGTTTTAAACAGAATTCATGTCTCCTTACAGAGTTTCAATAGTCGACAGCAGAATGGCCCAGAATCGAATGATCAAATACTTTCGCTTTCAAGTGGTTTAAGCTTCTCATGTCGAAGTTATCCGGGTTGTGTGGTGAACGGTATCAAGTTTCTGATACGCAATCCGGATATGAATCGAAGTACTCAAAATATTGGTGTTTGTGTTCATGGACCTGATAACCTAACGTATTATGGAGTTTTGGAGGATGTTTATGAACTGTCTTACTTGAACGGCATCAACATCATCGGCTCAACCTGACCCACGTGTGAGTCATTATTTAAAGAAATCGTACCGGGAACAAGTTAAGATTTATGAGAATCAGGTGAAGGTGTTAGAGTTGGTGGCTAAATTGCAGCCCAACATCCAATTACCTACGATTGATCGTTCAGAACCAGTTGACCTACACGCTCTTCTGCCTCCTTCAGTTGATGACAGTCCAGATGATGATTCAGCTGTTGGCGATGTTGCAAACTTAGACGATTAGTTCCGTTATATGTACTATTTTATTTTTCACTTTATTTAGACTTTTATATTTTTTTTAACATTATATATGCACTTCATGTAGTATTTATAATATATTTTATAAACTTATTTAGATTTACTGTTTTTAATATTAATTTATATTTCACTTTTAATGTATCTTAATAAATTATATTCAGTATGTAACATTAATTAAAATTATTAAAAATTAATTAATTGCCATTTTTTAAAAATTATAAAAAAAATTAATTTCGGTTTTTTGCGACGACTTTTTTAGACTTGTCGTCGCAAAAAAATAAGATTTTTTGCGACGACAATTTGAAATGTCGTCGCAAAAAATGATCATATCACATGAATTTTACAACGGCGTATTAGCGACGTCTGTCGTCGCAAAAACAACCTATCGTCACAAATACAGTTGCGACGACACTTTGTTGTCGCAAAAAAAGGTTTTGCGACGAATTATTTGCGACGACAAATCTACAACGACACGTCGTCGCAAAAATCGTTAGTTGTGATGACATGCGGGTTTTTGTGACGACAAAAAGTCGTCGCAAAACCCCATTTTTCTTGCAGTGGTAGGTCAGGGAATTGCATACTTCGTCGGTGCAAATTTCACACCTCATGAATACGTTACTAAATCAATTTGAAAGAAATACTTTACAACATTCTATTAAATTCATAATATGTTACTAAATCATAAAAAAAAAAACGTAAAAATAAAAAAAAAAATCATAAAAATTCAAGGACAACAGAGCCAAATACTTTTTTTTTTAACCAACCAAGCTTCTCCAAGGCTTACATAAGGCCTAAACAGAACCAGATTATAGTACTAATAAGAGAGTTATAAGCATTGACAAAAGATGGCTCCAGGAAATTAGCTGAGCCGGCAGTTATCAGAATAAATTACAGATGATTTATTATTTGGCTGCTAAACTTGGTTTGATACCGATAATGTCACTCAATCCCTAATTTCAATTCCGACTTCCTATATTTAGCATTCTTATTAACACACTAAACTTCCATCCCCTCCCCCGACAACTTAAAACGAGTTCTACTCTTAAGACCACAGCTTGGGGCATCAAAGGCCTGCATAAGTTGTTCCTCCTCGAGTTCTGATCTTCTCCCTGCCCATCCAAAGCACACTGCACATATGAACTTCATGCTCAAGCTCACCGATCTCCTCGCTCTCGCCACCCTCCGTGTCACCTTCTGTTTCGATACTCTCAAATTCATATTTTCGGCCAACTTACTATTTTGTGTCTTTAAGTTAGGGTTGCATTCTGGCCTATAGAGAGTCTAAAAATAAGACTTTTGAATAGAGTTCTGTGTAGCTCGAGAAGTGGAGAAAGAAAGATTGTCTCCATTTGAGAAGAAGAGAGGTAGGACGCTTTGGACAAATAGAAAGATTAAGAAAATTTGTTGAGTGTGTAATTTTATTTGTAAATTTTTTTCTCTTTCTCCTGTAGATCAAATCACGTAAATTTTTATCTTCTCTTCTATTACATAGGTATAGGGATGCATTATCCCTTAACACCGATCACATCCACAATATCTCCTCGTTCGTCATGTTCACGCCCGCCTCACTTGCTACCCCGAGTTTCTTTTGAGAACCATCTCCGACGGTCTTATATGGAGGACCAGCCATGTTTTCTCGACAGAATACATGAGTGGTTTTCTTCTCAATGAACTCGACAAAGACCAAGTAAGTCTTCCAAAGAGATGCTTGGTGAATTGGGTTCGAAAATAGCTCTTCCGTCACTTGCATCTTACTACAGCGAGACAATGGAGGTTTGGCTACTGATTTAGCCAGTGAGCTTCACATTTCCATAATTGAACATTTTCGTACCATTAGTGCTTTTTGCTTGTGGATCCACTTTGGTATCATTGAAACTTGAAGAGGTACTAATTGTCCAATCTCCTACGTGCTTTGAACTAATTTGTACTAGTATAATACTCATTCACACGAACACACGCACACACACACATATATATATGCCCACACTATTTGCATGCCCATTATAAATTACACATTTTTTTTATAACTACTAGCAAAAAGCAGTTGGACTGGCCTGGCTTGCCCCTATAATAGGTGATTTCTAGCTCCATCAGCTTGATTTTGCCTATGAAAAACAAGTTACTATGGGAAATGTCATGCCACAGGGTTTGAGCATCTCTAAGGGGCTAATCATTTCATGTCTTTAGTCAAAATAGTTAATGGTGCCTATTTGAAATTATTTTTGCCATGTTTTTAAAAACGTTCTGTGCAACTTTTGAGGCAGAAAAAATAAAACTGTCTCCAAACCGTGTTTGGTTAGCAAATACTTTTAAAATGAGAACGAAACAACAAACAGTTAAAATGATTTTTATTAAGAAAATACAAAATAGTTGAAAGTTGTTTTTCCATTTTCATTTTCTAAGTTATGACTTAATATACATTTCTTAAAATATACCCAAACACAAATTCACCTTTTTTTTAATCCCTAAAATAATCTCCAAGAAAACTAAATATACAGAATTTCAAAAATAATCTCATCATCATTCCGAAAAAGTTTTTATTTCCATATTCACATTAGAAACAAAAACATTTTGAAAGCGTACTACCAAACGTGTTTTTTTTTTCCTTCCACTCCTATATATGTTGAAAAATACGGCATTGAGTGCGCAGCGGAATTTTAAAAATTTAAGTCAATGCCAAAGCCGACCAAGAACATGTTCATGATGCTATATAACATAAATACTAAATATATAAATCATACCTTTAGAGATTTAGAAAACAACACGTCTGACAGATCAAAGCATTCCAAATGGCAACCGGAGGAGCCTCAACCAACTGGTCTTCTTTACTATTCTCGTTTCCACGATCGGAGTGTGGGTGGGCACACGCCGTTCAATCTCCTCTTGGTATGCTTGAACACCTTCCAACCACAAAAGAGCCAAAGGAAAAATCATTCTTGAGAATTAAACAATTTTTCCTCTCAGAAATCTTTTACTAATAGCCCCCAAAAGTCTCTCAAGCGATCTAATGAATAATATTACTTAATGGGCTATTTATAGTGTTTAGGAAGTCATCTTTTCATAACAATTAGGTTTCTCAAAGTTTATCTCGCTTACAGAGCCAGTTTCACCATGTCAACACGCGCTATGCGTTACAACCGGTCGACCGGTGACAGAGACGTTATAACTCACCGGTCGACCTGTCCTTCATGAACCGGTCGACCGGTCCGGTTGACCTGTCTGAACACGGAAAAATGGTTTTCCTAGTTTTTCAACACGGAAAACTTGCACAGAGCCTCAGTTTTGATTTAAGCAATCCAATAGATGAGTTGCTTGATTAAAACAGTCGTATAGTAGTCTTCCCATATTAGATAACTCTCAAAATAATAATTCAACCAATTTATCTAGAATTAATTTAACAATTAATCCACCCGATAAATTACTCATGAACTAAACAACCCGAAACTTTAATTCAACCAATTTATCTAGAATTAATTTATCAATTAATTTACCTAATAAATCACTCATGAATTAATTAACCAATCTCATATTAACTTTGAACCTCTTTTACGAAAATAACACAAGTTACCAATATGTAGAAAATACACCGTATCGTTACAGGAAATTATGTGAGCTAGCAAAGGGACCCGATGAACATATATAAATCAAGCTCCTATAATCACAACGCTACTTGTAAACCAACAAGTCTGTCTCATGATTATAAAACTCTAGCGCTACTCCACTACAAGCCTAGAGCTGCACTCTCGATTTATATAGCATATTTACAAAGCTCTGAATAGCTCTCGTCCATGACTCAATATATTAGTGTATCATCCCCATAGGATATCCATAATCGACTTGAGGTCAAGTTCCGTTTTACCTTCCCGATTACATTTATCTTATGTTCCATTACCATTCCATCGGAAAACCACTATCCGTACCATTACAAATAGTAAACTATTAAATAACACAGAGTAATTTAATGGCCGAGCGCTCATATTCTCCAATTCACAGATAATGCATAAGAGGATATCATTGACTCTTTGTAGGAGCTATGGATTCTACTATCTAGGAATAACGAATCTACGCATACACGAGTCATACCCCCAATGTACCGGTAAGCGTACCTTTACAAAATGTCAAGATGTCTCCCTTTGGTACATCAAAGGATACAAGTTAAGCATACAGGTTCATTATCCATCTCAAGATTAAGATGACCACATATAATTCATCAAAAGTGAATTGTTTTATACAAACGAAATTATTAATTAAAACAATTCAACTTTGGTCTGACCCAATATAGATTTCACCACTAGAAACTATATCAATGTCTCTACCCATGGAGACCCACCTCCGACAACCAAGACAACCCATCTCCGTTAGGAAGTATACAACATAACAATCTTAACATGAATAAAGCGCCTAACTTTATTCCCTCAATTGTGGATCATATTATTTAGAATATCATCTTTAGATTCATGTCTTCCACATGTTCTTCTCATTACATGCATGACCTAAAGATTTAGAATGACAGTCTCAGACTTTCAATTTGTTTATCATACATTCAACTAATATGAACATAAAGAGGACAATACATGAATATATGAAATAAATAAATCTTTATTAATAGTCAAAATGTCTCAAAGAATATTGTTACATTTATTCCTAAGTGCATAGACGCTAATAATATATTAGCCAAACAATTAGATTTTGGAGTATATATTTGACACTAGCCAAATGTAGTTAGTAAGAATGGGCTAGCCATTTAGTTTTTTATTAATTAAGTAAAAGTTAAACAAGTTATTTATATTTTAAATCCAAATAATATAAAAGTAATTCATATTTAGTTAAAATATAGAATATGGTAAGAGTGGCTCATCAAAAAATTACTAGCTAAAATGGGTTTTTAACTGTTTTAATTAAATTTTTAGGAGTCCTCTTGGACATGCTCATAAGAATACCAAATATATACTTGATAATACTACTAGTAAAAAGAGACACGATAACACATGAATTTAATTATTATAGTTATTGTTCAATAGAGAAACAAGTTGACGATGCAGATGAATATGTTCTAATTATAATCTCATGATCGCCATAATTATATATAATATTATTTAATTTTACCTCTTTTTAGTATGGCTTAAATAAAAGAAAAGAGTCGATAAGAAGTAAATAAAAAGTATAAAAAATAAAAGGCATAAATAAAAATAAAAATTAAACCACTTTTTCTTAAATTCTAGGTAAGAGGAAATAGTGGATTGACAAGTAAGTAAAAAAAAAAAAGAAAGATGAAGAGCATAAATGGATACAAATAAACCGCTTTTTCTTAAATTTTAAGTAAGAGAAAAGAGTAGATAACAAGTAAGTAAAACGTACAAAGGTGAAGGGCATAAATGGAAACAAAAATTAAACCGTTTTTTCTTAAATTGCAAGTAAGAGGAAAGCGTAGACAAAAAGTAAGTAAAAAGTACAAACGGTGAAAGGCATAAATGAAAACAAAATTTAACTGTTTTTTTTTTAAGCTCAAAATAAGAGAAAAGCGTAAGTAATAAGTAAGTGAAAAATAGAAAAAATAAAGAGTGTAAATGAAAAAACAAAAACATTAATTGACAACTGCATAAAAGACAAATAGTATATAAAAGACAAACAAACAAGAAAGTAAAAACTGAAAAAGAAAAAAAGCAAAAAAAACTTCTATAACACCTGCCTACTTTAAGAGACTTTTATTATATAGTCGAAAAAGATGAAGAATTAATTAACATAAGCACCATAAGAAATTAAAACAAATTCCATGTGTTAGTAGGCAGAAATGAAAAATAGAATTCCATTACTTACCTCCAGCGGACTACATGATTTTAGGAAGCATCTTGAGACTCACCAATAATCCTTATCCTTAACCTTACAATATATAAAAGCTGTCGGCGCTTGAAGTTTCGTCCTTAAACATTTCGCCCCTTAGTGACTGGAACGAAACATTTCGTCTAAGTTTTTTTTTATTTTTATTTTTTATAACAATTGTGAGTCTTTCTTCTTTCCTTTTTTTATTTGTTTCTCTCCTTATATAATTTTATCTTTTTTTTCTTATTATATTCTTATTTCTTTTCCCTTCTTTCAAATATGATCCTCACAAATTTTTTTTTTCTAACTGTCCTATTGAAATAATTTTTTTCATTTACATCTCTACCTAAATTTTTAAAATTTTGAATACATTTTTTTACGTAGACCTAATAAATAATCATCAACAAATATATAAAAAAGAATCCCTTTTTAACTGATCTCCTCTGTGTCCCTGTGTGTGTGGTTTTTTTTTTTTTTTTTTTGGCCTTCTTTTACTTTTCCACATTAATTTTCAGTCATTGACATCTTTTCCGCCTTCTTTTTTTTTTCCTCCTCATTTTTCTACAACTTTCTATTGTTTTTTCACTCACCTTTATTTAATCTTATTATCATTTTAGTCCATCATTTTAATTTTTTTTTCTTTTTCTTTTTGTTGTTTTTGGATCCTCCTTTTTTCTTTACTTTTTTAGTCCCTTATTTTTTTCCTCACCCTTTATTTAATCTTATCATTTTTTTCACCACTATACCTATGTTTCTTTTTTTTTTCTTTTGCTTTTCTTCCTTTTATTTTTTTGGGATCCTCCTTTAGTCTCTTATTTTTATTTTTCTCTCACCCTCATTCATTTTATCATTGTTTTTCACCATTATGCATTCTTCTTTTTTTATGTTTCTTTTTTTTATTTTTTATATTTTTCTTCCTCTTGTTTTTTAGGTCCACCTTCCCCTTTTTATTTGCTTAGTTGGTCTCTCATTTTTTGTTTTTTTCACTCGCCCTTATTTAATCTTGTCATTTTCCCCCATTATGCATTCTTATTTATTTCTTTCCTTTAAATGTGATCCTCATAAATATTTTTCCCTAATTGTCCTGGTGAAGTGATTTCTTTGCATTAGTTGTGTATTAATTAATAACTAAGATTTCGGTAATAAAAAAAAAGTAGAAAAACAATAATCAAAACTTAATATAAGAGTGGAACTTATAAAATTATCCCCACGTGCATAGCACGTGGCTTCAACTAATATATGAAAAGAGGGAAATGAAATTTTCTAAATATAAGAACAAAAAAATTATATAAGTAGAAAACTATTAAAGAAAGGAAATTAAGTAGCTTAAACTGATGGGATAGATTACAAAATATTCAAGAAAGGGCACATTTGAAAACTAAAGTATTTTAGTCACATATTAAAAAAAACTAAGCAAATGAATAAGTTAAATTAGCAGTTTTAAAAAAGAGAGTGGGGGGTACTGTCTCCAATCATAGTCCCCTCATAGATCCGTGGCTGCATGGGGTAATTTTTTCTACAAAATTAACAGAGTGATGAGAAATTATACTAAATAGTAAATTTTTGAAACTAAATTAAGTAAATAGAATATTTTAAAACTATTTAAAGTAAATAGTAATTACGTAATAAATGAATTAAAAAAACTTATGTTGTAAAAAATCTTTAAAATCTTTATTTATGTAGAAAAAATTCTTTTTATCAGTCGTAAAAATAAATTTTACGTAAAAAAAATATTTTTACTGGTCGTAGATGAATCATTTACGCAGGGAATGATTCATTTACCACATAAACTGCTATTTATTTCAAATAGTTTTAAAATCTTCTCCTTTGAGTAATTTTTGTACCATTTCATAGTTTTGTTGATCATTACAATTTCATAGTTTTATTGATCATTACAATTTCATAGTTAGAGAGAAGGAAACATAGGGTCAGTTTGGCATTGCTATGCTGTTGAAAATTTATCTTGTTGCTGTGTCGTTAGTCAGAAGTTGCTGTAACCAGAAATATGTAGGTGTTTGGTAAATTTTTTTTCAAAGTTGGTTTGAATACCAAAAGTAGAAATTTAGATGTTTAGTGAACTATGTATAAAATTGTTGTGAAGATAAATAATGAATAAAATAGACATATTTTAACATATATTTATAATTAGTTTAATTTTTACTTTTATAGTCAATATTCATAATATTTATACACCAATATACTAAAAAATTTTAATTTTCAGTTTATTAATTAAAATATCTATAAAAAATAAATTAGTTTTATTCAAGGAGATAAATTATATATCTATAAAGAAATTAAATAACGTAAAGAATTGAAGGTAAATTATTTTTCAAACTTGTAAAATTATAATAAAAATATATTATTAAAATTTAGCACAAGATATTTATTTGAGATTTTTAATTTTTGAATAAACATTTAAAATAAAATATACTCTTTAATTTGATTTGGAAGAAATAAAATGAGCAAATTAAGAATTAAGTTTTATTATTATGGTCATTTTTGTAAATTTAGACAATGACAGCAGAAGCTGCTGTGGAAAAGCAACCCTTAACTTGCTTCTCAAATTCTATTGTGGGGCAATAACTTTTAGAAGCGGCTGGACAAAAAGTAAGTTTTGCCAAACATCTTTATCTGTTGTAGCTTCTTAAAAAAAGCTAAAAATAGTCTCCAAAAACAAAGCTAAACAGGCCCATACATTACGTTTTAAACTTCAAAAGTACATTGTTATAAGAACCAAAAGCTCGGCGAAATAGATAAAATTTGGCCTAAAGAAAATAACTTTTAAAACTTTGGGAGGCACATCTCCACAAAAACCTAAGCTCGGGTGGAAAATATGAAATTGTGTACGACAATAAAATAGTAAATTCATTTTCTTTGTTTGGAACTTTCTTTGGTGTTTCTTATATTTTGAGAACATCAGCGTTCCTTACTTATCAGCCATCAGATCAACATTAAATTTGATAAAAAATTAAATCATATTATAAAAGTAGTACAAATCCGACGACTAATAAACAGAAAACACGTGTTACTAAAAAAAAAGAGAACACCAGAAAAATTCTCTCTTTCTTTATCATATGCCAAATATATTTTATTCTCTTTGTAGTGATCTTCCTACTACACGAAGTGTATGTTATTTCTATCTTTTCTTTTCCGATTCCTTCTCTGTCTTAAGAAAATTCCTTTCATTTTCATTAATCTAAAGAAAATTTCTTGCATTTTCATTAATCTATCACAAATTAGTGTAAAAAGAAAATTACAGATTTTACCTCTTTAAATATATGACTTATTAAAAGTACCCCTTTAAAAAAAAAAAACTCTACTCCTTAATTAGTTCTAATCTAAAAGATAAAATATATAGTATAATATTAAGATGTATAAATAAATAAAAAATGCTTTTTTTCAAGAGGTATTTTTAAAAATTGTCCGTCAATAAATTACCTTTACTCATGTTTCCATCCTTCATTACGTGGACTAACAAAATGTTGAAGAATTAATAAAAAAGGAAAAGAAGGCGTGGACAATGCAGAATTCCTTCTTGTCTTCATGTCTCTTTGATATAAAGCGACTCAGTCAATGCAATGAGAGCGGCGAATGATTGCTATTCTTTTGCTGAATTTCATCAAGATCTTGATAAATGATGCTAATGGTGGTATTTGTAGTTATATTTCTCGTGTCAATAATGAAGCTGCCTAAAGATAAGTGAAGTTTTCTTTCTCTTTGAATGAAGATCGATTTTAATTACAAGAATATCCTAGTTGTATTGATTCTTTTATAAGTGTCGATATAGCTATTTTTTATTAATAAACTTCACTTCACCTTCAAAAAAAGTCACAAGATACCAAAGTGATTTTAAAATAAAAATAAAATAAAAGAACACCAAATTAAATTTTTCCCTAGTTATATTGTAATCAATTAGCATCTTTATGTACGATCTTCAAACATTTTAACTTGTTTCTTATGTTCCAGTTACCCTCTTAATACAAGTAGACAGAAATTATGTGTGTGCAATATGGAAGTGTAGTGACTTTAAGCAAAGGTCCTTCGTACAAGGCCAATTAATAGCCGCCCCATGAAAGGTGAAGCAAATCTTCTTCTTCTTTTTTTTTTTTTTTTTTTTTTGGAGATAATGCAAACCACTTGCTAGTACTTTCCATATGCAAGTATTGATTTTTTCACCTAACTTATGGACCATATGTATAGCAAGAACGGGGACCAATTTCGAATGTTTTCACATAGATTGATAACATCAACTAATTACCTTGAATACAAGAATAGGGACCATTTCAGTTATAATTAATTCATCCATATCCGGATAAAATTTAGAAATTTGTTTTTCCTTTGTAAAACTCCATAGCCAAGGCTTACTTATTGGTACCTTAAATGACTCAACTAAAGCATGAAGATTAAATACAATCGCCACTTACGCTGAACTTGAAAAAGTAAATGATTCCAACGAAAAAATGTGGCTTATCAAGCTTTCCAAAGATTCGTAAGAAGTACCACCCTTTTCCAAGCAATTGTTAGCCATCTCTTGTAACTTAGAAACTCTGCCTCTAATCTCATCTCCTTCTTTTTCCCTCATAAGTTCCGTAATTGTCTTCTCTATCGCTCCTCTTTCCAATCCATTTTCCAACTGCAAACCAACCTTCCAAACTTGGCTCACATATCTTGCATTCACCTTTTGGTCAGAGAAACAAGGCAGACAAATCATTGGCACTCCCTCACAAATGCTCTCCAATGTTGAATTCCATCCATTGTGAGTCCAAAATGCTCCAACGGCTTGGTGAGCCAAAACTTTTTGTTGGGGGGCCCATTTCACTATGTGGCCACGCCCACTCAAGTTCTCTAGGAACCCACTTGGCAACGCCTCGAGCCACTCCGATCTGAGGACCGAACCGGGTCGGACCACCCACAAGAAGGGGTGCTCACTATTGGCAAGGCCCCAAGCTATCTCCAAAAAATCTCTCACACTTGTTGCCGCAAGGCTACCAAAGCTCACATAGATGACAGATTTTAGTGGTTGAGTATTGAGCCAGGAAATTGAGGTTTGGTCTTCCGCTAACAAGCTACTTTTAGGAGAGGTACAAACTAGATTGTGCTTATGAAATGGACCTATTGGGAAGATTGGAAGAGAAAACTGTTGACTTATTGAGGCCAGAGAAGATTGTTCAAGGTCCTCAAAAGTGTTCCAAATGAGTCCTGAAGAGGCCTTTGTTGTATTGACCAGGTTGTCCACTAGTTGATAAAGTGTCTTCGGGTTGTGAGTGTTGATCACCGGAAGGTCTTTGACTTTGAGTGGTGGAAGTTCCACCACTTGATTTTCTAATCTGGATGCTAATTTATAAGAGGAAAAAAAATGAAATCGACAATTAGTTTACAAACGATCATTACAGTTTGAACTAATTAAGAAATCTTGCTATAATAACATGTTATAAAACATATATTAGCCTTATGAATCTATATCATATTAGATTAACGAGATCGACTATCAAATAATATTCTCCAAAACAGAAACTATTACTTCAAACAGATAGTGATCCAATTGTTCACACTTGGAAAACTTAAATATGTGTAAATAAGGATTCCTTCAATATATCCCACCAAGATCATCTTTTAAGTCAAGAGTTGGGCATATTAAGGACGTAGCTAAACCAAATTTCCCTTACCTAAATCGTGCGAAACAAATTATTAACAAGCTGAGAAGAGTAAGATATATAGATATACTAAAGAGCAAACCTTGTATGGGGAGGTAACCCTTTTCTCTTAGAAGTGGAAAAGCAGCAAAAACGACAAAAGATGAGGCACCCCCAGTTCTTAAAACGATCCTGGGAAGTTTGAGGCTGTCGGCAACGGCTTGAGTGAAGTGAAATATAGCGTCAGAGATCAAGCAAGAAACAGGCTCCTCCGAAACATCATTATCGGATACCAACTTTCTCAAACACTCCTTGAAGGGCTCAACACACTTGATGTTGAGAAGTGTGAGAAGAGAAACGACGTCGTTTGTGGAGGCCTGACTCTCCGATAGGCCATCTTGGATAAAGTGGAAAGTGAAGTGTGGGTAGTTTGAAGGGTTGGGAGAGTTGAAGTTGGTGTGGATGAGAGTGATAGAGAAGCCTTTGGAATGAAGAATGTTAGCAAGATCAAGCGTGGGGTTTATATGGCCTTGTAAGGGTAGTGGAAAGAGTACTAATCTACGCCCTTTTCTTTGCTCCATTATGATCTCTCAACTACACCTTACGACCTTCCTTTCTGGTTTAGATACTGGAGAGATAGACCCAGTCTTTTTCTTGTTCATCAGGGGACCTTTTTTCAATAGGTCAGTCAACTAGTAGGGTTAATTTTTTACCGTTATATTTAATCAAAATACATTAAATTAAATAAACATGCAGAATCAAAAGTTGAAAAAGTACAAAATTATCAGTAATTAATTTTTCCAATCCTATTAAAAAAACTCTCTTTTATTCTACGGTAGGATCTCATATTAGTTGTGTCTATTTATAATTATTAAAAATGATCAAAATCACATCAAATAAGAAAATATGTGAAATAAATAATTTTTTAAACATATCTGATAATTAAATATAAAAAATATTAAATAAATAGTGAGAAAAATAGTGAACTCACCATTTTAATACATTGTTTTAAGATTTTTACCTTTTACCCTTGATTAATATCATTTTAACTAATATAATTCTTTGACTAAAGGATATTAATCAACTGTAAATGATAAAAATTCAAGACTCATGCATTTTGAGAGGTATTTGTCTGCTTTTCCCACTAATAGTTTATTTTCCTAAGAGCATCTCTAAGAAAACGGTCTAAATTTTAGTATATGCCCTTTTCTCTTCGCATTTAAATCCCCCAATCTTTTCTTTTTGTTGCATTATTACTCTTTGCTAGGTTTCATCTAAATGCCCCACAAAACACCATTTGAAATACTCATAGAGATTTTGTTGCTTTTTTAATTTGGGCGTGGAGATTCAAACTCTATATTTTATGGTAAAATTTGGTGTGGATATATGGCTAGATTATGTTTGCAACTGCTACTTATCGAGATTTGAGAAGGCACGCAAAAAAAAACAAAAAACAAAACAAAAAATATTAGGATTCCCTCTTCTAGTGATACTAATTACTCAATAATATGATGATTCAAATTAGAAAACCATTTCTTTTCATAGGTGCACATGTTTGGTCTGCTGTACAGCCTTGATTCTAGCTCCTCCACACTCTCCTATTGCCGCTGCTCACGGGATTAATACAAGTTGATTTTCCAATGAGATCACTAATAAAAAAATGTGTTGAGAGGACAAAAGAGTTACACTGATCATAATTGTCTATTAAAATGAGGAACGAGACATTATTCTGTGGTTTTAACAATAAAATTGAGAGATGCTGGAATTTAGCTTTGAATTTGAAAGCTTGTTGATTGAATTTATTTTTATTTGGACGCTTGGATTTAATTTTATAGCTAGCATAGAGACTCTTAACGAAGCTTTCTTTTTTTTTTTTTTTTTAACGCTGGAGTCTTATATGTGTGTGTATGTGTATTTCTTCCAGGTTTCACACCTGTTACTTTGTTTATCTAAATAAACATTGATGGATGTAAATGGTTTCCACACTATTTGGGAGTTAAAAAAATATGAAGGATAAAATCATTTTAGTACCATGTATTATAACAAAACATATTTTTAATATCTTGAGTTTTTGATAATATTAAAATAGTACCTTGATATTTCTAAAAATATTTTCTCGGTACTCTGAAGCTAATTTTTAAGAGATATAATGTCCAAACTATTCTTCTTATCAATTAAATAGAAATCAATATTTTAAAAAAAATTGAAAATATTTTAAAACATTAAAATATTTAAAAGAAAACAACAACAAAAAAAAACCCATTATTTTTTTTCTAGATCTATCAGTTTTTGATTAATTAAATAGAATTGTACTAAGGTCATTTTACATCTCAAAAATCAACTTCAAGTACCAAAAAGATATTTTTTAAAAAGGTCGATGTGCTGTTTTAATATTATAAAAAAAAGGATATCAATAGTATGTTTTACTATAACACGGTTAACTTTCAAGTTGTTAGTTGTTACTTTGAAATTCTTCTATGGTTTTTCCGTGTTTTTTCTTATTTATTGGTTTTGTTGTAGTTTTTTTCTTGGTTGTTCTCCTTTTTCATTTGTTATTTTAAATTAATTCCATTGGAGATATTTTTAAAAAAAATCTTTGAATTTATAAGAGTTCCGTCGTTTTAAAATTTCTTTCGTGTGTTTAAGGATAAGCGTAAAAATGACCTTCTCAAAACATATTTTTAGTCAATATCTCTAGCTTTATAAAATTAAAAATTAATTTTTTAAAATAAGAATCAATCATTTATGTCATAGAAATTAATTAATAGCTTAAACATACACAGTAAACTACCGAGTGATTAGTCAATAATTAGCCAAGATCAATGAATAATTTATAAAAATCAATTTATTGAAAAAAGGTTCAATGAATAATTTATAAAAACATCAATTTATATAAAAAAAAAGGATGTTTTTTAATTTTTTAAAACTAAGATATCTATTTTTTTTTTTTTAATAAAGTGAGATATCTACTTATTAGCAAAAATAACTTAACTTACTCTAACTCAATTCATGCAAAACAACGCACCCTAAGATATCTACTTAAAATAGACTTTAAAAAAGACCATCCACTGCAAATTTTCTCTTTTTTCCTGGTTGTTTAGTAGGTAGTCATCCTTTTCGTTTGGGCTTTCGTTGCCTTTTATTTTTTAGAAATAGTAGAAAATAGGCCAATATGAAAAGTTTAAAAAAGTATATAGGTCAATTTTTAGTTATAGAAATTAATAAGCCATAACTTGTCAAGTTATGGTTCATAACCAGATAAGATATGGACAAACTTGTCAAGTTATGGTTCATAGTCAGACAAGTTATGGACAAAAACCGTCAATAACTTGTCAAGTTATGGTTCATAACCAGACAAGTTATGGACAAAAACAGTAATTTGGCCTATTTATTAACTTATGTAAACTATTGACCTATTATTTTTAATTCATCTCAAGTCTTGACCTATTTTCCTCTTTCTCCCTTTATTTTTTGGCAATATTTTAAGTCATGTTAGAACTTTAGGCTTTATATTGTGTTTACTATGCATTTATTTTATAGGTTCGAACAACTGTTTAAACATTTTTACTACAATGTTTTCTCTCCAACAAAATAGGCAATGCTCTCCAACGAAAAGGAGTGGAGAGAGAGGAATGTAAATGGGCATTTTAGTAATTACACCGTGAAAATGGGTCACATGGTTGGCACATGTGAGATTTTATCAGGTTTTTAAAGATTTAGACGGAAGTCCATTAATTGTCAATATTTAAAGAGTTGAGGGATTGTTTTGTCAAAATTAAAAAAAGAGGGATTAAAGTGTCGCCTACTAAAGAGTTAAGGGGCCATTAGTGCCAATTACTCTCTTTTTTTCATTATTTTAAGCTATGTTATGGCTTTAAACTTTCGTTGTTTTATTATGCGTTTGTTTTATAAGTTCGAACAACTGTTTAAACATTTTTAATACAATATTTTCTCTCACAAATTTTAAATTTATGTTCAAGCTTTTGTATTCAAATCTATGAACTAAACAGGTCCAATTTTCTTATCGTTCTATTATTTGTGCCATTTTTTCATTTTGAATTCTAATTTCTTCAATTTTTCTTTTATTTTTAGTTTTAGTTTTGATTACTGTTATGTATTTAATTCGGAGTTAATTTATTTATAAAAAAATTTTGAGTTATTATTACTATTTTTTTTTTTTTTTTTTGCTTGAAAAATTTGGAGTTAATTGACTGCAGATGTATTGGTCCATTAATGTTTTTCAAATAACATGGTAGCGATGTGATGTTTAAGTTAAAATACGGCACTAAAATGGAAAAAGCACTTTAAAGTTTCTTGTTGCTTAGAGCTATTGTCGTTTTTCACTTTCGTGTCGTTATTAATGTAGTTGTCGTCTTTGACCTTTCTACCGTCTGTATTTATGTTGCGTTTTATGTAATTGTCGCTTCTTTGTCCATATGTTTTTGTCGTTTTGTTTATTGTGTATGGTGTGGAAGGTGGAGATTTAGGTTTTTCTATGTATTCGTTTTTCAGTTAGATGGAAGTCATAGCTTTTTCCTCTCCTCCTCTTGAATGTGTATTTTAGTGTGAATCATGATTTGTTATCATATTTTCTTATCTCGTTGGCTATTTTTTCAATTATGTTTTTTAATTAAATTTTGCTACTTTATAAATTGTTTAAATATTTTCAATATTCAATACTTATTTATGTGATCAAATTGTTAAATTTAGATTATTGTTAATTTCATTATTATTTTTAAGATCAATATTCATAATATTTTTACACTAAAAAGACTAAAAAAATATATGACTTTTGATTTATTATTTAAAATATTTCTAAAATATAAATCATTAAATTTGTTATTTGTCGTTGTTACTTTTAAACATTTTGATAAGTATAAAAAATATTTTTGTAAAATCTAACGATAAATATTTTTAGTTTTTAAATAAATATTTAAGAATTTATATTTTTTTAATTTAGTATGAAAGACAAATGGATTGATAGAGAATTAAGATTTATTATTAAAGTTATTTTAATAAATTTAATAAAAGTATTTATGCAAAAACAACTCATAACATGTTTCTCAAAATTTATTATTTGACAATAATTTTTAAAAGCTATTAGACAAAAACAAGACTTACTAAATAACCTAATTTGTAGCTTCTTAAAAATAATAAAATAATAAAATAATAAAATAATAAAAAAACTAAAAAAACTAAAAGCAACATCTAAAAGCAATAAGGATCCTAATGTCAACACCTTTTAAATTTGTAAAAAAAAATGGTTGAAATTAAAAAAAAAAACAAGAAGCTAATTCTGTAATCTTCCAATAACTAACTTCCGGAACCACTCTAGATCTAAGCAATTTATTCCCCCCAGCCCTCTCTCTTGTCTCTCTCCTTCTCTTCTCTTTCTGCTCCTGTCGCTAACCATTCGCCGCCGTGGAGATCAAAGAGATCGGCGACATCACTCGTATCGCCGACAAACTCTCTCTCTCCATATCTTTTTCTCTCTCTTTCCGATCTACATTTTTCTTCTATGAAGCATGCACTATAGCTTGGGTTGTTAGAAATCACCAGCAAATTTCCACAACGGAGACGAGGGGCAACTCTGGAGCAAGGGTAGTGTCAGCGAGCAGCCACGACTATTATTGTCGAGATTGGCGACAAAGAGGGCGTCGGATCTAGGTAGGGGTGGCGGGTGTGCATTGAGAAAAGACTAGGAGAGAAGCAAAAAAAAAAAAAAAAAAAAAGTGACCTAGGATTTGGAGTTTTTTATTTTTATTTGTTTTTTTGCGGTCTATTTTTTATTCACCTTGGCCTATCATCGATCGACCATGTACGATCACTGATTGATGTAGTCTGATAGAGGAAATTTAGTTGATAGATTTAAAATTATGATTCAAAATTATTTTTAATTTATGTGTGTTTTTTATAAGAGAAAATACTGTAATGAGTCACGAACTATGATTTAAACCATAGCACGAATCTTTGAACCAAACCCACTAACGCTCCCTTCATTTCACTGATTCGAGTTTTCAGTTTTAGGTTTCTACAATAAAAAGCTCTCAGAAAATGTCACATCTAGCTTTTTCTATTATAGTGAAAAACACTCAGAAAATGTCACATCTCAACTCGAATTGAAAACTTGAATCCACGAAGTGAATAAAGCCTTAATAATTCATCATGATCTATTACTAATTGCTTAAAAGACTACTTTGTCCTTTTATATCTTTAAGTTTATAAAAATTGTAAGTGCCCTAATTTTAAAAAAGTTAGGCAATCTACTTAAACAAGCTATAAATGGACCATTTAGCTCTGCCCCTAAGAACAGCAGATGTAAACTCATCTTGGTGATGATATATGATAAGGAATATGCAATATAAATATCCATGAAATCACACCGCTTACGAGTTCGAGATGTTTCTCATCAGATTTCTAGACAAGCATAATAATTACAGGTCTAGCTTAGACACAGACAGGACGTTTGGTACGTAGTAATCTTAAGGATGGGAATGAAAATCTGCAATATTATCATGTTTGGTACAATAATTATAATATTTAGATTCCCAAGAAAGTAATTACCATGGGATTCACTTTCTCTCATTTTAAGGTAATTTGAATACCACCCAACATAGTGTTATTCAAATTCCCAAGAACCTCAAAATCATGAGAATCTTAAAATAATAATTATTACTATTATCTTAATTATTATAATAATTATTATTATTATTATTATTATTATATTTATAATAATATTATTATTATATTTATTAATATTATTATTATATTTAATAATATTAATATTAATAATAA
>NW_010365318.1:126374-151374 GCF_000414095.1 Morus notabilis
TATATTTATATTATTATTTTATTAATAATTTTTTTTTATTAATAATATTATTTTTTTTATTAATATTATTATTATGGATCTTCTTCTATGCGAACAACCAAACACAATAATGTAATATTCCCGGGAATTTGAAAAAGATTCATGTATAGAACCAAACACAGTAATGTATTATTCCTAGGAATCATATTATCCTCCATCACTTTTCTGAGAATATGATTCCTACTGATTCTCGCATACCAAATGCCCCCAGAATATTTTGGCTACGCCATCCCGCTATGATATTAACAAGCCTAATTGTTATTTGTTAAGAGAAATGAGACAAATATTTTTTAGAGTTTATGAGTTTAGATTTTTATCCCTCACTCTTAATTAATATTCTTTTAGTCAAATAATTATATTAATCAAAAATATTATTTAAGAGTAAAAAGTAAAAATCAAGACACGTACATTCTTAAAGGTAATATCAATAACTTTTCTATTTTTTTTTTCCCAAACCCAATCTTCATAGGGGGCTAGCCCCATAAAAATGGATCTCCCTTTCTTTTCTTTTCTTTTCTTTTCTTTTCTGTTCTTTTTTTCTCTCCCTTTTGCCTTGACTATACCTCCTTTTTTCCTTTCGTTGCCCGCCATACAACAAAATTAAATCTTGTGTTTAAGTTTTTGTCGTTTATCATTTCTTGTCGTTTTCCAGTTTTTTCGCAGTTCATTAATTTGTTGTCGTTTTTCTAACTGTGTTGTTTATTTTATTTTATTTTATTAATTTGCGTCGTTTATAGTGGTTATTTCGCTTTTTAGAACATTTCTTCACTTGAATGTTGAACTTACTACCTATAGACTATAGTTTCTGCATAGATACATTGTCTTAATGTCTTTAGGTTTTTATCGTTCAAACTTGTATTCTTTTTCGTTATTGCCATTAGGGGTGTGGTGAATTCCTTTTTTTTGGGTTCGGACTTTGGAGGTCAAACAGCAAACTAAATAAAAAGTATCGATTTGATATATTTTTTTATCAATCCGAACAAAACTAAAAATCAGGCCAATTCAAACCAACAGTTTTTGCAAAGGGGAAATGAGAAACTTTAAAGTGTATAAGTCTAGATTTTTACTCCTTACTCTTACTTACTATCCTTTTAGTCAAATACTTATACTATTTAAAAGAGCATTAATCAAGAATAAAAGATAAAAATGAAGAAGTTCAGTAATTTACATTTAGTTGAGGCAAATTGAGTATTAGCAATGTGAGCTTATTATTTAGGCATCTAAAATTGAATTCTTTTGAGGTCATACAGTTTACTATAAACACTACAATCCATAAACAAAGTTTAGTAGAGCCCAACAAAATAAATTGGTCCAACTAAATAGAATGACACATAGTTAAGGAGGTAATTCTCTTTCATTTTTTCGAACACCTTTAATTATGAACATATCTTATAGATATACAAGAAGGGAGAATGAGGTTGAACAAGTTTTGTACTTCAACCAAAATCCAATAGTTCACATTAATTATTCTTTTTTTTTAATATTATTTCGAAAGCGATGATTATGATTTCTCCACATCGTTTATGTATTTTTAACCCCTCACATAGAAGTGGGAATGAAGAGTAATAAAATGATTACTTTAACCTCTTTTACTTACCATCATTAAACATTTATATTCCTCTTTATTTTTGTACTTGGTATACCAAGTTTTGTCTTTTTTGCCTGCTCCTTTACGTGAGGCTGGTCTAAGTTTCGTTTTCCTTCTCTGTGTTTCATGCATATATTATGTGTATGTATGTGTACAGACTTTACTTGCATTGTGAAGCAGGTTTACTAGTCATGGTATTTATATACATTGCCAAGCATGTTAATTTAGTTATTGTTTGTTTTCTTTAGTTATGTGGTAACTATGGCAATGTACACGTAATTGTAACAATAGTCGACGAAAACAAATTAATTACCTCAAAAATTAAATTGTGCTTTTTCTGTCATGAACTTTGAACTATATAGCATAAGGTTACTCATTTAAATTATTGAGTCTTAACTTCAGAATTTTTAATCAAACATCTTAAATAATGTGAAATGAAAAATCATACTTTGAAAATGTTTTTCCTATTATTCATCAATATTAATGTCAAATATTTAATTTTAATTTCAGATTATCTCTAAATTTACATGTCCAAATTGATAAGAAACGACACATTTTTTTCTTTTTATTTTTAAAGCCAAAATTATCCATCTTAATTTCATTGTCTTTTTACTAATTTTTACTAATTCACATATTATGTCTTTGTCTCAAACAAAAATTCATATACTATGTGAGTAGTCATTTTTAAATATAAATTACTAAAAAATATTTCAAACAATCTCAGAAATACAAATAATTCTTAACAACATAAAATGCCAGAATGATTTTGAATTTAAATAAAAATATAAGTTTTATTCAGTACTGCACGCACGTCCTTCACTACTAATTAGAAAAGAATGTAAATTTTAAAACTTTCGAGCAATAATACCACATTCAAACGACACCAAAGCTAATAAATCAAGACAATAAATATAATAAACAGTTACACATATACAGAAATTCAAATTTCGTAGTTTATTTGGTAAATCGGTTACGCTCCTGCCTTAAAACCTCATATAGTTTCCGATTCGATTTTCGGGTGCTCGTCACTATTATTGTCGTTTTTTGACTTTGTGTCATTTTTTTTTATTTTTTGTAAGTATGTCGTTTTAATGGCTGTTGTCGTTCATTGCTGTGTTGCCTTCTTTGTTTGTCCTTTTGATGTGATGTCGTATCAATGTGTTTATTAATGTCAGAGTCGCATTTAATTTATGTTTATTAAGTTTTCGTTGTTTCTATTTAAGTTACTTTAAGTACGGTTGTGCTTTAAAAATTTCTATAATTTCTCAATGTTGTATATCGTGTGTTTAGGTTTTTTTTTTCTTGAAGAGGACATAGTAAATAGTAGATTTTTAAAATTAAATTAAGTAAATAAATATTTTTAAATTATTTGAAATAAAAAGTAATTTATGTGATAATTGAATTATTCATCACATAAATGATTCATTTACAGTCAGTAAAAATATTTTTTCATATAAATTTTCTTTTTATGATTAGTAAAAAATAATATTTTCTATGTAAATAAAAAATTTGGAGATTTTTTACCACGTAAGTTATTTTTATCAGTCGTAAATAAATCCTATACATGGTACATGATTCATTTATCACGTAAACTGTCATTTACTTCAAATAGTTTTAATATCTATTATTACTTAATTTAGTTTCAAAAATCTACTATTTACTATAATTTTCCTTTTTTTGTGGTGTAATTGTTTTACTTCTAGAGGCAAAAGTTCGGGCCGTTCGGCCCGGCCCTAAAACCCGAAAGGTTTAGCCCGGCCCAAAAATTTATAAAGTGTTTTCAAAAAAATCTTTAAAAAGAGGGTGTTTCCTAGCCCGAAAAAACTTTTGAGCTCAAAACCTTAGCCACTCTTACCTGCGAGTTAGGGCTAAGCCGAAGCCAGACCAATAGTGGCGGGCCTAAGATAAGCACATTTAACATGGACTAAAACTCTAGTTACTTATAGTTTGGCTGTTGTTTATCTTCTTTTCTTAATTGCCAATGTTCTTTTTCAGCCACACAAAAAAAAAAAGTCAATGTACTTGTTCAATTTTTCTTCGTTAGCTGATCATAATAGACACATGCACGAATCCAGAATAAAAAATAGGGAATCTTCGTGGTAGAGAAGACTATTTTGTTCCACCGTTATGAACAATTATTTGTAATCATTGGATTAATATTTTAATTATCAAATTTATACATAGCTGTATTAAAATTTATAGTGCGCGACATAAAACTACTCATACTACAGATCAAACCATTAAAAAACTAATTCAAACGGATAAAACACAGTTTCTATTAGTAAAGTAAAACAGTCTAGTCTTCTCCACTGTAAATGTACCCTAAAAATAAAGAAAAACCAATGAAACAAAACAAAAGAGAACTTTTGGACACTTTCTTTAATACTCTCCCACAGCCTTCGTTGAGAAGTAAAAAATCATCTGATGAATCACGAAAATACTCTTTGTACTCTTTCACATCTTATTAAAATTTTCTTACTTTTATTTTCCTCCTTTTATTTTTGCTGCCAGTTAGATTTTCTAATGGGAAGAATAGCTTCTTAGCTGGAAAACAAAAGATGTAGCGCAAACCGCAAAGTTAATCAAAGTAGAACTCCAGTGTTAGATGATAGATCCAATCATCCAAATATCATCCAATTCTAATGTATTTGAATTAAAAACAAAAAACAAAATCTGGCACTAATGTGAAATAAAGTTTTAAAAGTGATTAGTAGTGTGCAACTAAGAAATGAAATTAAAACATCAAGATGAATATTATAGGGAATTTTTACGGTGAAAACAGTAATTTTACCGTACTTATTAGAAATGTTATTTTAATAGTTAGATTAGATTTTAAGCGGTTTGATCTCTAAATATAAATACTTTTGTATCGCGGACTGTAGATATTTAATATAAACACTCAATGATCAAACTGTTAAAATACAAATTGAATAGTTAAAACAGCTATTCATTTCAGTGGGCGATTTGCCTTCTATAAATACACAGGCACAACTAAATATCTGATATGAAAATAATCAGCAATAAACCACCCCAAAGAGTTCCCGGAAATTATGAAAGTGTTACGAGACAATGCTTCCAAAATAAAATAAAAACTACCTCAAAAAAGTCTGAAATTTCGTAGACACGTTCCTTACATTATTCTGAACATTCCTACAAAAAAATGACCTCAAAAAATGAAAAAAGAAAAACACTGTCAAAAAGCATCCCGCCCGCGCAGTGGGGCGCCAGAGGCCAGGAATGGTCAAAATTTTATATTTTTATTTATGTTTTGCATTTCAAAATTAATATATGATTTTTAGTAATTAATGCAACAAGCAGCACCATTTTTTTGATGAATATTCTATTTTTTATTATTTTCTCTATTTTCGTATTAGAAAAAAAAAAGATAAAATAAAAACGACGTCAGAAAATTCTGAAATTTTACAAACACCATCCTTACATTTTTTTTAGCATGCCTACAAAAAATGGCCTCAAAAAATTAAAAGAGAAAAACGTTGTCAAAAAGCCCCCGGCCCGCGCAGCGGGGGCACAACGGCCGGGATGGGTCAAACTTTCACATTTTTATTTTTTTTTACATTCTAAAATTAATACATGATTTTTCAAAATTAATGCAACAGGCAGCACCATTTTTTGTCTATTTTTCAACTTTAAAAAGTAAAATAAAACAAAAACGAAGTCAGAAAATTCTGAAATTTTACATACATGATCCTTACATTTTTCTAAGCATACCTGCAAAAAATGGCATCAAAAAAAGAAAAAAGAAAAATGCTGTCAAAAAGCCACCGGCCCGCACAGTGGGGCTTCCAGTGGCCGGGATGGATCACAATCTCACAATTTTATTTATGTTTTGTATTCTAAAATTAATACAAGATTTTAAGGAATTAATGCAACAAGCGGCACGATTTTTTGATGAATATTCTATTTCATGATTTTCTCTATTTTTCGACCTCAAAAATAAAATAAAATAAAAACTACGTTAAAAAAATCAAAAATTTTGGAGACACGACCATTAATTTTTATGAGCATGACTGCAAAAAATGGCCTAAAAAATAAAAAAATAAAAACGTTGTCAAAAAGCATCCGGCCCGCGCAGTGGGATGCCCAGGGGCCAGGATGGGTCAAAAATTTTACAATTTTAATTATCTTTAGTATTCTAAAATTAATACATGATTTTTAGGAATTAACGCAACAAGCGGCACCATTTTTTAATGAATATTCTAATTTTATGATTTTCTATATTTTTTGTATTTGAAAAATAAAATAAAAACGGTGATAGAAAATTCTGAAATTTTGCAGACACGATCCTTACATTTTTCTGAGCATGCCTGCAAAAATGGCAAAAAAAAAGGAAAAAAGAAAAACGCTGTCAAAACACCCCAGCGCACATAATATGGTGCCCGGAGGCCGGGAGGGATCAAAAATTCATATTTTTATTTATGTTTTGCATTCTAAAATTAATACATTATTTTTTTGGAATCAATGCAACAATCAGCACCATTTTTTTATGAATATTCAATTTTTTATGATTTTCTCAATTTTTCATCTTTAAAAATTAAAAGAAAATGAAAACTACGTCAAAAAAGTCTGAAATTTTACAGACACGATCCTTAAATTTTTCTGAACACGCCCGCAAAAAATGGGCTCTAAAAATAAAAAAATAAAATGGCAGTCAAAAAGTCCTCAGCCCACGTAGGGGGGCGCACAATGGCTAGGATGGGTCAAAATTTTACATTTTTATTAATTTTTCAAGTTAATAAACGATTTTTCAGAATTAATGCAACAAGCGGCACCATTTTTTATGAATATTCTATTTTTATGATTTTCTTTATTTTTCATCTTTAAGAGATAAAATAAAATAAAAACGACATCCAAAAGTTTGAAATTTTCCATACACGATCGTTACATTTTTCTGAGCATGACTGTAAAAACATGGCCTCAAAAAATGAAAAAAAAAACGCTGCTAAAAAGCCCCTAGCCCGCGCAGTGGGGCACACAGTAGCTTGGATCAGTCAAAAATTCACATTTTTATTATTTTTTTCATTCTAAAATTAATACACAATTTTTAGAAATTAATGCAACAAGCGGCACCTTTTTTATGAATATTCTATATTTTATGATTTTCTCTATTTTTTGTCTTTAACAAATAAAATAAAATAAAAACGAACTCAGAAAATTCTGAAATTTTATAGACACGATCCTTATATTTTTCTGAACATGCTAGCAAAAAAAACCTCAAAAAATGAAAAAAGAATAACGTTGTCAAAAAGCATCCGGCCCACGCAGTGGGGCGCCCAGGGGCCGAGATGTGTCAAAAATTAATATTTTTATTTAACTTTTGTATTCTAAAATTAATACATGATTTTTAAGAATTAATGCAACAAGGGCCACCATTTTTTTATGATTTTCTCTATTTTTTGTCTTCAAAAAATAAAATAAAATAAAAACAGCATCAGAAAATTCTAAAATTTTGCATACATGATCCTTACATTTTTCTAAGCATACCTACACAAAAAGGCCTCGAAAAATGAAAAAAGAAAAATGCTGTCAAAATGCCCACTACCCCTGCAATAAGGCACACAGTTACTTAGATGGGTAAAAAATTCACATTTTTATTTATGTTTTGTATTCTAGATATAATACACGATTTTACGGAATTAATGCATCAAGCGGCACCATTGTTTTATGAATGTTTTATTTTTTTATGATTGTCTCTATTTACATATTGCATTCTAAAGTTAATACGTGATTTTTAGGAATTAATACAACAAGCGGCACCATTTTTTAATAAATATTCTATTTTTTCTGATTTTCTCCATTTTTCAATTTTTGAAAAATAAAATAAAATAAAAACAACGTCAGAAAACGCTAGCATTTTACAGATACGATCCCTACATTTTTCTGAGCATGCCAGCAAAAAACAACCTCACATAATGAAAAAACAAAAACGTTGTCAACAATCATCCACCCTGCGCAGTGGGGCGACCAGGGGCTGAGATAGGTCAAAAATTCACATTTTTATTATTTTTTGCACTCTCAAAGTAATACACGATTTTTAAGAATTATTGTAAGAAGAGGCACCATTTTTTTATGAATATTCTATTTTTTATGATTTTCTATATTTTTTGTCTTTGAAAAATTAAATAAAATAAAAAAGATGTCAGAAAATGCTGAAATTTTGTAGACACGATCCTTACATTTTTTAGCATGCCCGCAAAAAATGGCCTTAAAAAATGAAAAAAGAAAAACGCTGCCAAGAAGTCCCTGGCCCATGAAGTGGGGCGCTCCGTGGCCGAGATTGGTTAAAATCTCAAAATTATATTTATGTTTTGTATTCTAAAATTAGTACATGATTTTTAGGAATTAATTCAAGAAGCGGCACCATTTTTTATGAATATTCTATTTTTTATGATTTTTTCTATTTTTAGTTTTTGAAAAGTAAAATAAAATAAAAACAACGTCCAAAAATTTAGAAATTTTGCAAACATAATCTTTACATTTTTCTGAGCAAGCTTGTAAAAAGCCCCCAGCTGCGTAGGGCGCCCAGTGGCCGGGGTGGGACAAAATCTCACAATTTTATAAATGTTTTGTATCCTAAAATGAGTACACAATTTTTGGAAATTAATACAACAAGCGGCACCAATTTTTGAAGAATTTTGTATTTTTTAATGATTTCCTTTATTTTTCGTCTTTGAAATATAAAATAAAATAAAAATGATGTCAGAAAATTCTGAAATTTTACAAACACGATTCTTACATTTTGTTGAGCATGCTGCAAAAAATAGTCTCAAAAAAATGAAAAAAAGAAAAACGTTGTCAAGAAACCCCCGCCCTACGCAATGTGTCGTCCAGTGGCCAGAATAGGTCAAAAATTCACATTTTTATTAATTTTTTAATTCTAAAATTAATACGTGATTGTTAAGAATTAATGCAACAAGCAACACCATGTTTCGATGAATATTCTATTTTTTATGATTTTCATTGTTTTTCGTCTTTGAAAAATAAAATAAAAAAAAAACTACGTCAAAAAAGTCTGAAATTTTACACACATGATTCTTATATTTTTTGAGCATGCCTGCAAAAAATGAAAAAAAAAAATTGCTATCAAAAAGCTTCTGGCCCGCGCAGTGGGGCACCCAATGGCGGGATAGGTCAAAAATTCACATTTTTTTTAATTTTTTGTATTCTAAAATTAATACATGATTTTTAAGAATTAATAGAGCAAGTGGCACCATTTTTTGATGAATATTCTATTTTTTATGATTTTCTCTATATTTTGTTTTTAAAAAATAAAAGAAAATAAAAACTAACTTCAAAAAAGTCTGAATTTTTCAGACAGGATCTTTATATTTTTCTGAGCATGGTTGTAAAATAAGGCCTCAAAAAATAAAAAAATAAAAACGTTATCAAAAAGCTCATGGCCTGCGCAGTTGGGCGCCCAGTGACCTGATGGGTCAAAAATTGTATTTTGCAGACATGATCGTGAAATTTTTCTGAGAATGCCTACAAAAAATGGCCTCCAAAAATGAAAAAAAAAATGATGTCGAAAAGTCCCCGGCCCGCACAGTAGGGCGTCCCGGGGCCGGGATTGATAAAAAAATTCACAGTTTTGTATATGTTTTACATTCTAAAATTAATTCATGATTTTTAAGAATTAATGCAACAAGCAGAATCATTTCTTGATAAATATTCTATTTTTTATGATTTTCTCTATTTTTCATCTTCGAAAAATAAAATAAAGTAAAAACGACGTCAGAAAATTCTGAAATTTTGCAGACACAATCCTTACATTTTTCTGAGTATGCCTGAACAAAATGAAATAAGAAAAACTCTATGAAAAAGCCTCTGACCCGTGTAGTGGGTCGATGATAAGTGCATAAAAATGCACGCGAAATACTGCTTTTGATTTCTATAAAATTAAAATATTTAAGCTTTAATTAAACAATTCTATTATTTTTTATATGAGATATTTTTAATTTGAATTTTTTTAGTTTTTACTTAATTATTTACTAATGAAAAGCAGTGTAAAGAGCTACACGGAAAAAAGCCTGAAAGCCATGTTTTCAACCACCCTGAGCCAAGCCTTTCAGCCGAGCCACACAAGCTAATCGGAGAGAGAAAGAGCACGCTAGCCGTTTGAGCCACCGAGCCAAGCCACCCCATCAGTGCAATACGCGTGGGCCCAATTTTTCTAGAGTTTCCCCCCGCGCTCTGCGCACGCATCATCAGCACCGCGCAACCAATAACTCACGTGTCCTCGACACGCAATCAAAAGCTTCATACAAACCAAATAACTTTTCTAACATTTTCCTAGTGTCAATAATAGTTAGTAGCATATCAATACCTAAATTTTCTGTTGTAGCAGTCATCAAAGATTCAGTCTCATCTACTCCACACCTAGGATCTAAAATTGTTGCTAATGCATATAACATAGGACAACCTGACCAATAACTTTTAAATTTAGTTTCCATTAGCTTAACTATATTTTCAAAAAGTTCAGTATCCCTATAATAAGAAAATGTTTATGAAATATTAAATAGTCAACGTAAAGCTAAATGTCCAGTAGGATAATAAACTTCGGAAAGTAATTCAGTAGCATTTTACAAAACTTCTAGAAATTTTAAAAAATACTCACCAATCTGTTAATCTGTATCAAAAATTAAAAGTTTATCGTTCTTACTGTTTACATACGTTGTGATGAGCTGTTGATATGGGAGTGTAGCCTTCAACATTAAATAGGTGGAATTCCACCTATGTCTCACGTCACTTGGGAACCTTCTTGGGCGCATCTGACTATTCCTGTAATATTGTTTCAATTCTTAGAGTCAAGCTCCAGAACTACTACGAATGAAGGATAAAGATTATCTAATATTTGTTCGATTAGCTTAAATATGTTTAGTTCATGCCTGAACTACTAAATTGATTATGTGACACATACACTGTTGATGAAAATCCCCCCCCCCCCCCCAACCGTTGGTTTTAAACTACGTTTAAACATGTTAATTGCAGCTGTGTTAACTGACGCATTATCAAAAGTAATAGTTAAAACTTTATCTTCTATCCGATAAAACCTGTGAAATGCTACCATGCAGAAGAAGTTCGCAGTCTTTTTCTCCTACTGCGTTCTCCAACTTCCTCCTTGTGCACTGAAGCATTATCAACCGGATAATTTTCTGGTTCAGTGGGCGTGGGGTTGGGAGGCATCATTTCATCCTCAAAAAATAGCAAATCACCAAGCTCAGGGAGAGCAGTTACATCAGGGAAGTTTGACGTGGCCTTTTTCTGGAAATTGATTGAACTTAAACTTTGTAAATAAAAGAGTAAGAAAATGAGTGGTCACGAGAGAATTCACATTTTTATTAATTTTTTGCATTCTAAAATTAATACGTGATTTTGAGGAATGAATGCAACAAGCGGCACCATTTTTTAACGAATATTCTATCTTTTATGACTTTCTCTACTTTTAATACACAATTTTTAGGAATTAATGCAATAAGCGGCACTATATTTTGATAAATATTATATTTTTTATGAGTTTCTCTATTTTTTAATTTTTAAAAATAAAATAAAATAAAAACGATGTCAGAAAATTCTGAAATTTTACAAACACAATACTTACATTTTTTTTTTTAGTATGCCTGCAAAAATAGCCTCAAAAAATAAAATAAAATAACCGTTTTGTGGAGCGCCTAGGGGCCAGATGGGTCAAAATTTCACAATTGTTTGTATGTTTTGTGTTCAAAAAGTAATACACAATTTGTGACAACCCTGCTGAGTTGGCCGTCACTGAAACTAATTTTAACATATACTTTCTGAAACTTCTAAAATTTGAGAGACTTTTTTCTTTTCAAATGCTATATAGAATGTTGCAGCATTTTTTTTAAATGTTGTATGAATGCTGTAGCATTTTATTTTTAACATGCTATATAGAATGTTGTAGTATTTTCTTTAAAATACTATATAAAATGTTGTAGTATTTTATGTCGTCTTGCTGTCAGTCTCATATTTTCTCTCTTGAACTTGTCAGAATGTTTTGCAAGCTAGGCTAGAGTTCTCTTGGTGAGGTTAGAGATGAACTTTTGTTAGCAACCCAATTTGGGTTTTGATTCCTTGTGCTGTAAAGTTCAATATTCAAATGAATTAAAACTCATCTATCTTTCTTTTACTTTTCAAAATACTGTGTGCCAATTTTTATATAAATTCAGTTACGCTTTTCTTATGTAATTATGTCACGCATTATTTTGTTATTCAAATTATTTCACAAATTGTCTTTTACTGTAATATTGTCATATTGATATATTGTCGATTTTAGATAACTTGTAATGATAATATTTTCGGAGTCAACATAGAGATTTAATTTATTCGATCATTTTATTTTCTGAATCAAAACTTGAATTGGTGAACGAAACATTAGGGATTCTTAACACCTTACCGTTTTTACTACTGAATTTTCTCCATACAAAAACTCTTCTTTTTCTTTAATTCACTTGTTATTTATTTTTCTCTAACGTTTTTATTCTGCTAATCTTTCTTGTTATTTTGTTACCTCTCTGTGGATACGACCGCTCCTCTGTGCTACAATTGACCACTTGTGAACATTACTTTTAGACGTTAACCACATTTTGGCGCCGTTGTCGGGAAGGTGCTACAACAAAGCTGATCAGTAGATTTTTTAGCCAAAGAGGTAAGTACATTTCCTCTGTATTTTTATTTTGCTTAGTTTCTTTTTCTTTTGTATGCGTGATCTGTTTCTTAACTCGCAAAAAAAAATATCTTTGTTTGCACAAATGTCTTTCTATTTCTTTTTCTTTTCTGTCTTTCATTTTATTCTTTTAGTTTTTTAGCGTCAGTTTCCTTTCTCTTTATTAAAATTTAATATTTAAAAAAAAAATAGCTAGTTACTAGCTGCCCCCTTAAATCCTTGTGCATATTCCTTTCTTTTTGTTTCTTTATATTAATAAAAAAAATCTTTTTTTACTTCACTTTCCAATAATTTTTCCTTATTAATGGAGAGGAAAACTAAAATCTCACCTTAGAAGAATGAAGAATAAACTCCGGAATCACCAATCTTCGGTAGTTCAATCGATTCCTGCTCAAAACTAATTTTTCTTCACTTTTGGTAATTTTTTTCCTTTCTCTCTCTTGGATGAACTCTCATGGTTCTTGACATAAAAAATGAACATTTGGGGATATTTTTATCTCTTAAAAACCGGACTTAATAAAGTGGGAGGACTAAAATGTAATTTTGGCACTTTTAAGGGACTTTTTTGTAAAATTTCACCAAAATATCTCATTTATTGCTTCTTGTACAAGCTTGGCCGGCCACCTCACTAAGCAAGTGGCATGATCTCAGCCCTTCATATAAAAAGTTACTTTAAATCTCAACCATTGATCATTTAATAATTATCCTATTTTGATTCAGCTTAATTTCCTGTCCAGTGCGCGTTTTATCTGCGGTTCTCGGACAGTTGCTCAACTTAGTCAACTTTGACCATTTTCAACTAACTTTTCGAGAGTGACGTTTTGGTCGACTCTTGGTCAAAAAAATTTGACTTGGTCCACTTAAATCAGTCAAAACCCTAATTTTCTCAATTCGACCTTCCGAACCCATCTTTTGTCCGTTTTTCATTCTTATCATTTCTAAAACCCTAGAATTGATGTTTTTCAATTCTTTTTCACTTCTTAACCTTAAGATTCATGTGTTGACCCACTTATGGGTTTAACACAGTATTCTGCACATCCTTGTTGCAGTCTGAAAGTCAGTAACGATATCTTACCTAACTTAAATTTCTAATTGCTTACTTGATGTCCTCTTACTTACATAAGTAAGGTTTAGTGAACACTTAGTAATCAACCTTTAATGTTCTATTCTTATTACTTCATACTGACTTTTGAGAATTTACTTAGTTGACAGAAAATTTCAGTTCCCGACTTTGTCAACTTCTGAACTCATATTGCATCTGAATCTCTTTACTGATACACTACCCCTTTAATTTCCTTTTATCTGCTTGAAAATTAAGGGTTTCCTCTTTAAATGTCAGAGCATTTCTCTATAAGCTGCTAACATTATACTGCACTAAGAGATTTCTGGAATTAGGATTCTCAAACTGTATATGCACGGAGAATTCTTCCGCCTTAATTGCGGTAAGAATTTATCGATTGAATTTACTTATTCTTAAAATATGAACTAATCATAAAACTTGCTACATAATTTAAGAATACTACTATTAATTTCGTAAATCCTTCAGCCACAAAATATAATAGTATATTACTGAGAAAAGTCATTGACTTAAATAAATAAATTTACCTTATTAATTCTTGAATTTTCTTGGTCATTACAATATTTTTAGGAGTTAATGCAATAAGCAACACCATTTTTTATTGAATATTGTATTTTTTATGATTTTCCCTATTTTTTTACTTTCAAAAATAAAATAAAATAACAACGAGCTCAGAAAATTCTGAAATTTTACAGACATGATCCTTACATTTTTCTCAGCATGCCTGTAAAAAATAACCTCAAAAAATAAAAAATAAAAACGTTGTCAAAAAACCCCTAGCGCGTGCACTTAGGCGCCCAGTGACCGGGATGGGTCAAAAATCACATTTTTATTATTTTTTCCATTCTAAAATTAATACTCAATTTCTAGGAATTAATGCAACAAGTGACACCATTTTCTATTGAATATTCTATTTTTTTTGTAGAAACGATCCTTACATTTTTCTGAGCATGTATAAAAATGGCCTCAAAAAATGAAAAAAAAAACATTGTCAAAAAGCCCCTGGCTCGAGCAGTAAGGTGCCCAAATGTCGGGATTGGTTAAAAATTTACATTTTTCTGAGCATGCATAAAAAATGGCCTCAAAACATGAAAAAAAAAAAAAAAGCTGTCAAAAAGCCCATGGCCCGAGCAGTGGGGCGCCAATTAGCCGGGAATGATCAAAAATTAATTTTTTTATTATTTTTTACTTTCTAAAATTAATACATGATATTTACGAATTAATGCACACGCGACACCATTTTACGTTGAATATTCTATTTTTATGATTTTCTCTATTTTTTGTCTTTGAAAAATAAAGTAAAATAAAAATGACGTCAAAAAATTTTGAATTTTTGCAGACACGATCCTTACATTTTTCTGAGCATGCCTAGAAAAATGGCCTGAAAAAACGAAAAAAAAAAAACGCAGTCAAAAAGTCCTTGGCATGAGCAGTGGGTGCCCAAGGGCCGGGATTAGTCAAAAATTTACATTTTTATTAAAGTTTTGTATTTTAAAATTAATACATGATTTTAAGGAATTAATGCAACAAGCCGCACCATTTTTAGAGAATATTCTATTTTTTATGATTTTCTCTATTTTTCGTCTTTGAAAAATAAAATAAAACAAAATCTATGTCAAAAAAGTATGAAACTTTGCGTACAGGATTCCTACAATTTTCAAAGCATGGCAGCAAAAAAAGGCCTCAAAAACTAAAAAATAAAAAACGTTGTCTAAAAGCTCCCGGCCCGCGCAGTGGGGCGCCTAGTGACCGGGATTAGTCAAAATTTCAAAATATTCTTTATGTTTTGAATTCAAAAATTTATACACAATTTTTAAGAATTAACGCAACAAGCATCACCATTTTTTATGAATATTGTATCTGTTAGGATTTTCTCTATTTTTCGTCTTTAAAAATTAAAATAAAATAAACATGATCTTAGAAAATTCTAAAACTTTACAGACACGATACTTACATTTTTCTAAGCACGCTTGTAAAAATAGCCTCAAAAAAATGGAAAAAAAAGGCTGTCAAAAAGCCTCCAGCCCGCGTTGTGGGACGCCCAATGGCCGGGATGGGTCAAAAATTCACATTTTTCTTAATTTTTTGCATTCAAAATAGATGATTTTTAGGAATTATTTTAACAAGCGGCATCATTTTTTATGAATATTCTATTTTTTGTGATTTTTTATATTTTGCATCTTTGAAAAATAAAATAAAATAAAAATGACTTCAAAAAATTTTGAAATTTTACAAACAGCAACTTTACATTTTTCTGAGCATGGCTGAAAAAAATGCCCTAAAATGAAAAAAGAAAAACATTGTCAAAAAGCTTCCGGCCCGCGTAGTGGGGCACCCAGGGGCCGGAATGTGTCAAAATTTCACAATTTTTTTGTATATTTTGCATTCAAAAATTTATACACAATTTTTAGGAATTAATGCAACAAGCGACGCCATTTTTTTACTGAATATTATATTTTTTATGATTTCTCTATTTTTTGTCTTTGAAAAATAAAGTAAAATAAAAACGAGCTCAGAAAATTCTGAAATTTTGCATACATCCTAAAATTTTTCTCAGCTGCTTGCAAAAAATGGCCTCAAAAAACTGCAAAAAAAAAAAATGGTATCAAAAAGCCCACATCCCGCACAGTTAGGTGCCCAGTGACCGAGATGGGTCAAAAATCACATTTTTATTATATTTTACATTCTAAAATTAATACACGATTTTGAGGAATTAATACAACAAGCGACACCTTGTTTTGATGAATATTCTATTTTTTATGATTTTCTCTATTTTTTATCTTCAAAAAATAAAATAAAATAAAAATGATGTAAGAAAATTTTAAAATTTTGCAGATACGATCCTTACATTTTTCTAAGCTTGCCTGCAAAAAATGGAATCAAAAAAATTATAAAACAAAAAAGGCTGTCAAAAAGCTCCTGGCCCACGCAATAGGGTGCCCATTGGCCAAGAATGGTCAAAATTTAACTTTTTTATTATTTCTTGCTTTCTAAAATTAATTTATGATATTTACGAACTAATGCACAAGCGGCACCATTTTCTATTGAATATTCTATTTTTTATCATTTTCTCTATTTTTTGTCTTTGAAAAATAAAATAAAATAAAACGACATCAAAAAATTCTGAACTTTTGTAGACACGATCCTTACATTTTTGTGACCATGCCTCAAAAAAATAGCCTCAAAAAATGAAAAAAGAAACGCTGTCAAAAAGCCCCTAGCCATAGTAGTGGGAAGCCAAGGGCCGAGATTGGTCAAAAATTGACATTTTTCTTTAAGTTTTTTATTCTAAAATTAATACACGATTTTAAGAAATTAATGCAACAAGCGGCACCATTTTTTGATGAATATTCTATTTTTTACTATTTTCTCTATTTTTCATCTTCAAAAAATAAAATAAAATAAAAACTACGTCAAAAAAGTCTGAACTTTTGCGTAGATGATTCTTACATTTTTCTTAGCATGGCTGCAAAAAAAGGCCTCAAAAAATGTAAAAATCAACGCTGTCAAAAAGCCCCCAGCCCGTGCAGTGGGGCGTCTAGAGGTCGGGATGGGTCAAAATTTCAAAATTTTCTGCATTTAAAAATTAACACAATTATTTGATAAATATTCTATTTTTTATGATTTTCTCTATTTTTTGCCTATGAAAAATAAGATAAAATAAAAACGACTTCAAAAAATTTTGACATTTTGTAGACAGGATCCTTACATTTTTCTAAGCATGGCTGCAAGAAAATGCCTTGAAAAATGAAAAAAGAAAAACGTTGTCAAAAAGCTATCGGCCCTCGTAATGGGGTGCCCAGTCGTGGGATGGGTCAAAAGTTCAAATTTTTATTAATTTTTTGCATTCTAAAATCAATATATGATTTTTAGGAATTACGGTAATAAGCGGCACCATTTTTTGATGAATGTTCTAATTTTTATGATTTTCTCTATTTTTCATCTTTGAAAAATAAAATAAACAAAAACTACATCAAAAAAGTCTTAAATTTTACAGACACGATCCTTACATTTTTTTGAGCATGTCTGCAAAAAATGTAAAATAAAAAACGCTTTCACAAGGCATCCGGCCCGGCACCCAGGGGCCTGGATGGATCAAAAATTCACATTTATATTTATTTTTTGTATTCTAAAATTAATACATGATTTGTAGGAATTAATGCAACAAGCGGCACCATTTTTTGATAAATATTCTATTTTATATGATTTTCTCTATTTTTTGTCTTTCAAAAATTAAATAAAATAAAAACGGCGTCAAAAAATTCTGAAATTTTACAAACACGATCCTTACATGTTTTTTAGTATGCCTGCAGAAAATTGACTCAAAAAATAAAAATAAAAATAGAAAATACTATCAAAAAATGGCATCACGATCCTTACATTTTTCTGAGCCTGCCTACAAAAAATGGCATAAAAAAGTGAAAGAAAAAACGCTATCAAAAAGCCCTCAACTCGCATAGTCAGGCGTCCAGTGGCTGTAATTGGTCAAAATTTCACATTTTTATTATTTTTTTACATTCTAAAAGTAATACATGATTTTTTTTGGAATTAATGCCATAAGCGGCACAATTTTTTGATGAAATTCTATTTTTTATGATTTTCTCTATTTTTCATCTATGAAAAATAAAAAAGACTTCAAAAAATTTTGAAACTTTGTAGTCATGATCCTTACATTTTTCTGAGCATTGCTGCAAAAAAAAAGCCTAAAAAAATGAAAAAAGAAAAACGCTGTCAAAAAGTCCCCGGCCCGCGCAGTGGGACGCCCAGTGGCGGGATGGGTCAAAAATTCACATTTTTATTAATTTTGTGTATTATAAAAAAAATACATGATTTTTAAGAATTACGGCAATAAGCGGCACTATTTTTTTATGAATATTTTATTTTTATGATTTTCTCTATTTTTCATCTTTGAAAAATAAAATAAAATAAAAACAGCGTCAGAAAATTCTGAAATTTTACAAACACGATCTTTATATTTTGTTGAGTATGCCCGCAGAAAATAGACTCAAGAAATAAAAATAATAATAATAAATACTATCAAAAAACCCCAGCCCGTAGTGGGGCGCACATATGGACCTCCTTTATAGTCATCAAAGTCTCTACCCTCTAGAATAAATAAATAAATAAAAGTTGTCAATTAATAAGTTCTCTTGAAAGTATAAAATCGGTAGGGACAATTTTTAATTGTTAAATTTATTTTAAATCACATTAAATTAAAAAAGTTTATAAAGCAGATAATTTTTTATACAAATTTAATTAAAAACAAAACATTTTCATTGCCTATTGGAGAAAGTTTTTTTTTCAATAGCTGATACAAAACCAAATTTTAATTCACAAACTCTTGGTGAGTCAAATTGCTACTTTTCGATTGGTAGATGCATTTATGAGAAATTATATACGTTGCGAATTAAGAATTAATAAGTGGTTTGCCCTATCATTTGGCATAAAAAATTATTATTTTTCTCTTCTATGAAACGCTAAACCAAATCATGTAAGCATGTAAGCTAAACGAAGTCAAAATAAATAAATAAAATACTATGTTCATAGATATGCTATTGTTCTGCTTTAATAGTTGTGCAGCATAAGTGTGCTTTAAGCAAGCAAAATGGCTGTTTTTCCACGTCCTTAATCATAAGTATCAATCATGTTTAACTGTAATCTGCTTTTAATATCCAGATTCAACTTTTTAAGCCCAAATTGGGCCCAGTAGAACGTGATTGACGGCTTGATATGGGCCTTGTATCCAGACTGTTTCCTTGTCAAAGAAAAGAGAATCTAACAAAATCAAGACATGATGTAATATACCCTCCCCCTCTCTCTTAATCTCCACTCATTCCTTTTATTTCATATTTCATAAAACATAAAAGAGAAAAGGAAAATATTAGTTGAAACTTGAAAGATTTTCCGACCAACCAACCACCTACTTATGGTTGCTCTTATTTCCTTTCTGACATGTTACTTGATGGTTTTAGCTGGCCGCAATTCACTTAAAAACAAAAAATAGAAAAAATTGTGAAATTTATTTTTAAAAATATATGAGTCTGAATTTTTACTCATTATTTTTAATTAATATATTTATTTAAATAAAAAAATTATTAATTAAAAATAAAAGATAGAGATCATAATTCTTACATTTTTTAAAATATTTATCTCCTTTCTTCTTTAAATTATCTCTAACCCTATTTTTTCTTTTTTCTTTTTTTTTTTTTCCTTAAGCCTTCCGTGCGGAACCCAATGAATCATATCAAACTTTCTCAAAAAATTATTCTTAAAGTAAATTATCATTCGTCTAAATTTAAGTATGCTCAGAATCGGCCAGATTAGAAATGATCTGATCTAATGAAATTTTTTTAGCTTTTATCACGCGACAATTGATAGCTTTTTTAAATTACTTAGAACTATTACTTTTTTAGTTCGCTGCCTAAAAGTTAAAATATATTTATGTGCTGATATTTCGGATGTTTTGCAGTTTTATACTTTAGAAGTTTCTCTATTAGGATCTCTATATCAGTAGGACCTATTTTTAATTATTAGATCTTGTTAAAATTTTATTAAATTAAAAAAATATACATAATAAATAAATTTTAATATAAATTTAATGATTGAAAATAATAAACTATTGACAGTTTAATTTTTTTTGATCCATTGTACTTTTACCTGAAATTTATTGGAACAACATGTGACTTTTTCGTTGCCTTTTACTTATTGGAACAATATTATGACTTTTTGTTTGCCTTTTTCCATGTTCTCCATCTCTCTCGTCTCTACGATTGTTTTACCTTGTGTATGTAGTGGAAAGACCGCTAGACTCATTGATATAATAAAATGCTGGAGAATTGTAACATATTTAACTTATTTGCACTAAAACACATTCAACTTATGTGACAATTTACTAGTAAACTTTCATAGTTCCAAGCATGGCATTTTCTAATTTATATTAGGGACTTTATTCTTTGTTTCTGTTTACCCTTTCTTTTTTCTGGTGGATGCCTGACCTACTAATCATGTGGTTTAAAATGATTAAGAATTAAAAAAAAAACCCTCACTATTACATTTTATAAACAATAATACAGCGATTTACAGAGAAGTGAATTTGTCGCCTTCTTTAATGCCACAAAACAGAACCTACCAAAATTCACTTCCTTAAGAACAGAATGATAAACTACTATAAAGTTGACTATTCCTTTCCTAAAAACCACATCAGAGACTTCACCTGTCTTTCACTGTGTCAGCATCCAAAGCTTTAAAAAAAAAAAAAAAAAAAAAAAAAAAAAAAAAAAAAAAAAAACACTAGTGTACAACTTTCAGCTAGACCAGCATCAAACAAAACAGAAGCAATTAATTAGTCAAAAATTACACCCCGTTTGGTTAACGAGTGATTATTGATTTTGATTTTTAAATTTTAGATTTTGATATTTAAATTTTAAAATTATGAATATAAATGTAATGCACAAACGAGCTTTTTCAATTAAGAAACACGGTCTTCAATTACTTCTTTACCGTCCCTTTTTCCTAAGCAAAAAATAATAATAATACCTTTACAATCTGTCTTAAATTCTTACTAGATCTGAACCACATAGTTTGAATATCCAACTAAAAAACACACGCACAAAAACGAAAACAAAATTCAAAAAAAAAAAAAAAAAAACAGAGAGTTGGCTTTGTCTAATTATGAAGCTTTTTCATAAATGCATTCCCTGGGAATCCCAGAGAGATGGTGATTTTGTGATGCTGGTTAAGGCTTTCTTTAACCAACATGAAACAGAATGGAGATTATAATTCTTTATTACAGATTTACTGCACCATATTGGGTTTTGTACCTGCGGCTGAGAGAACGTTGACCGAGTCAAAATCACACTGATTACCCAGAACATGTGAAATTACAGTTCAATCCGGTTGTTGTTTCTCTTTCTTTTTAAAGGTTATTGGTACAAATAGTTTCCAATTTATTTAGTAACAGTATAGTTTCTTTTTTTTTTTTAATAAATTGACCTACAACATTTTAAAATAGGTGTAATTTAGTCATTTTCGTCAAGATCTATTCAAAAGCTAGCGGCTCAATGCACGTGACCACCTACGTGATTGAGATTGTTGGTAGAAAGACGAAATTGTCCGCTTGAACTCTTCTTTTATTTCTATTTTTTTTAAATAGGCCGGAGAGGCGTGTTTCTAATTTCAGGAGAGCGGGTCAACCGTTCATACCACGTCGAAGCTCTCGACGAGACAAACTCGTTCCCACCCGGTTTCCTTATACGACACTCCAATGGCTGAAAAAACATCAAAGTTGTCAGAAATTTAACCGGAGATGGTCAGAACTATTCTGGCGACCAATGACGGCAAACTTAGCATGGATTTATTCAACTCGACGAGAGGAGTCTAAAGACACAACTTGTCAGAGGATTGGACGACGCCAAAATCTACGTTGGAAGGTGTTGTGGCCGGAACTTTCAAACTGAAATTCTAACCGATCGGCGGCGAATCGGGGGGTGAGGTGATGGGGTTTTGTAGATTAGCTCATGGGCTGTCTGGGTCCGGTCTCAATTCATGGTGGGTCATCACCTTCGTGGGTGTTTGAATCTTACAATGACATAATAGGGTTTCTTCTATTGCAGCCCCAATTTGAAGAAATTTTAAGAACCCTAGATTTTTTATACTTTACCCACAATTTCAACCCCAAATTCTCTTTCTTATACCGTATAAACCACCCCTAAATCAACCAAGGATGTGTTTTTACACATATACCCCAAGTTAAGGAGTCATGTGGGCATCTCTCGTTAGCTTTTGGATGGATCTTGACGGAAAGAACCAGATTGCACTTGTTTTTAAAGGTGGGGGTCGATTTGCCAGAAAAAAGGATGGGAACCAAACTGTCACTTACTAAATAGGTTGGGGACCATTTATGCCAATAACCCTTCTTTTAACTATCATTTATAAACGATATATTATTTTTATACCATGTGTTTTAAGTTTATTTAAAATCTATACATTTAGTTTTTGATCTCATTAAATGTATACTTTTACATTAGATTTAATATACAAATTTATATTTTATCTCGGTAAGTAATTAATTTTGACCTTAAAATGATGAAGTATCCTTGAGAAAAAGAGAGAAAATAAAACTAAAACTTCCTAATACTATAAGAAGTTAAAAATTAAAAATACAAAAAACACATTTCAATAGTGTTTTGCAAATTTTTTAGATCAATACCACAACTTTAAGTTTTTTTTTTTTAATTAGCTTTTTTCTTTTTTTCTTTTTTATTATGGGTATTTCAGGTATTTTAAAGATTAAAATCGAGAGTTAAGTGTAGAAATGTATAAATTTGAGTATTAAATTTAATTTAAAAGACGTAGCGACCTTTCAAGGAAAAAGAAAATTCTAACGTACAACATGTTCTATTTATTTATTCATTTATTTTGAAGGAAGTAGAACATGCTTTATCCCATCGGTAGAACAAAATTTTTGTTGAACTCTACATATTGTGCTATCATAAGATATGATGGCCCCCGTTTATTTCGCTGATTCGAGTTTAGAATTTGAGTTTTGCTACAGTAAAAAGCTCTTACAAACAATCACATCTAACTTTTTTACTACAGTAAAAAGCTCTCACATAAAATCACATCTCAACTCGAATTAAAAACTCGAATCAGCGAACTAAACGGGCCCAGTGTTGGTTTGGTAAAAATTTTTGTGAAAAAATTACAGTCTGCATTTTTTTCCCTATAATGTATTGCTTCTATGTCAATAAAAACTTAAAAATTGGGTATCATGTACATTCACAAAAAAAAAAAAAAAAAAAAAAAAAAAAAAAAAAATTTTGGGGGACCCCCAAATCTTTTTTTTTTTAAAAAAAAAAAAACTTTTGGAGTACTCCCAAATCCTTTTTTTTTTAAAAAAAAAAACATGAAATGTTTTTTTTTTCGTCATGTTAAGTCCTAAATTTGTGTTGAAGAAAAAAAAAATTAAAAAGCTAAATAATAATAAAAAAAAACTAAATAAGCATAGAAATAGATCTTTAATAAACTCATATCTAAGTGGGTAACATGAAGACCACACGAAGTGTCGAAATGAGGAGGGTTGCGATGTGAAGGATCATGCTAGGGGCAAACACGGTTTTTTGGGGACGGGATAGCACGAGGGGGCCAGCAATGGCCCCAAAAGTGTTTGTGACCTAGAATTAGGCGTTGTCACTTTGATTTTGAGGAAGAAAAAAAAAGCGAGTTTTTGAAGCTCTGTTTCTTTTCATTATTTTTTTTTTTAAAGAATTTATGTTTTCTTTAATGTTATTAAGACTACAAAAAAAAATAAATAAAAAAATAACATTTGCAGCCCCAAAAAATGAAATATGTACGTTGCAACATTTGTTTGATATCATCAAATATTAAGATATAAACCACTATTCGGTAATTTTTTTAAATACCTACCGATAAAGAGCAGCTCTTTCTCTTATTCGACACTTATTAGAACCTACGGCTCTCACAAATGTTTAACCCCACACTTGATTAGAGAAACCTTCGAAGGATTTAATTCGTAGGGTCGAATATCATTTTCACCAATAAAGGAATGACAGTTCAAACAGTTATCTAATTTAAAAAAAAAAAAAAAAAAAGACATACTCGTATAAAAAGTTAAAGGTCAGAATTGGTCTTTCATCCTTGTCCATTCTCCACAGTAGTTAAATATGGACTCAAATAAACATCTCGTTCATTTTACCGATTTAAGTTTAAAATTATAATTTTTTAATAATAAAACATTCTTAAAAACAGTCACATTTAACTGCTTAACTAGTGATTACCTTTTCAGGAAAATTCTAATTTCATTCTTTTTCTACATATATAATTACATATTTTTTCTTATTAAAACTCTCTTAATTTTAGACTGTTAAATATTATCAAAATATATAAAACAAACCATCTTTTATGCACACTTAAAAGTAAAAAAAATAATTCATTTTATATTTTGTCCGTTTAGAAAAACACCCTTTAAACTACAAATAATTTTAATGACCCGGGAAATGCATGGGAAACTGTTTGACAAAAAGAAGAGAGCGAAAAGGCAAAGGTAGTAAGCAGTGGTGGGGTCCAGCAAATTCGAAATCAGAAAAAGAAAGCAGAAAAGAAAGACTCGGAGCAGATTTCTGCACTTGACAAGTCCATGTCCAATATCTTCACAGTTCACATCAAATGACAATGGCCTATGCATCCTCAATACCAACACTTCACGCTGAAGCAAAACCCTCAGAAAAGCAAAAAAGGATTACACTCTCCCACCGCAAATCTCTCCGTTTCTGAATCCCTTTGGGAGATTTTATCAGCTTTTGGCTCGTCCGGTGCTTTGACCAATGGTTTGGTTTCAAGTCTCAAAAAGCACGATATGTTTTACAACTGTAACCAACACACAAACCATTACACGAGATATTCCTTTTTCATAGTTGCCAAACACAACCCTCTTTTTCAGATTTGATTAGTTTAAGCTGATTATGACCCAAATTTCTTCTTCAAATCAAAAGATATATAAATAGATAGTTCCAACCCCAAATTACAAAATTACTCAAAAAATAAAAAAAAAGGGGGCGAAAAGGGCATACGGGGTCCC
>NW_010365318.1:156374-175181 GCF_000414095.1 Morus notabilis
TGCTCTTCCACGTGGAGGGTTGAAATCAAACAAAAACGAGAGCAAATTTTAAGAATTATATGCCCTGATTCTAATTACCACCGAGAGCAATGAGAAGTACACTAAAAGAAATCAAGCATAGACGACACATAAAATTTGTAGAGACTACATTCTTTTTCAACTGCTGTAGTTTTTTCACTAGGATTAAGAAGAAGTTACAATAAAAAATCGCACACTGCTCCAGTTATTTTCTACCTCTCTAATCATCTCAAAAAACGGCACCCCCTTTTACAATGAAAATAAGTGTGAAATTCTTATACTACCCTTAATAAAATTTTGGTCTGGAAGCTCCGCTCCTCCACCCCGAGAGAGGGCTTCCTTTATTTTTTTTCATGGACTATTTTAACCTTAATTTATTACTGATTAATTTTGATTTATCATTGATTGACCGCGATCTATAACTGACTGATTTTTATATTTATAAAAAGCCATGGCACAATTTTGAAAAAGATGGACTATTCACTTAAATAAGCGTTATAAAGGCACCACCCAATCCAAATCCCCAACTATATATTGAAAATGTCAAACTATAAAAGTGATTTGTGTAATTATCTCTTCGAAACTTGTCCTCAATTTTGTTTAAGTAAAACTTATGGTAGGAATTTTTTTTAACCATATCAGTAAGTACTGTTGTTTTTTACGTTTGGTGAGTGGATTCGTATCATGATTCGAATCATAGTTCGTAGTTCATTACAGTATTTTCTCTCATAAAAAATACACGTAAACCGAGAATGATTATAAATCCATGAACTAAACGTAATGATTTAATTTATAATTAGAAGAAGTTCTACGTCACGCACTTTAAATTTTCAACATAAACACTTAATTAAATCGTTAAAAAATTAATCTAACAATTAGAAACATTGTACCTAAAAATAAAATCAAAATGCTTACGCTATCATAAAAATTGCCTTTTGTTCGTGATAGGGCAAAATTGAAACTCATATACGATACATCAAATATACAGTGTGATTCTCAACATTAGAGACAACTTCTAGAAATTATAAAACAACGATAAATAATTTGACAATTATCCCCGGCATTCCATTCTTTTTTTTTTTTTTTTTTCAATTCCTCTTTCTTTTTTTTATCCCTCGAAGATTTGAAGATATCACAAGGCAGCCCAACCGCAAACATGCATATTTGATTCTAATAAAATCAATCGCGCTCTCTCTCTCTCTTTCTCCAATGGATGATTCTATCAACTTTGTTGAACTGTATAACCTCAGGGCTCATAAAATATATATATATATATATATATATGTGTGTGTTTTGCTCAATTAGAAGTCTTCAATTACCTTTCAATTAAAATTAATTTGTACGTCAGTCAAACCCAATACGTCGGGAAACCTTACAATTAAAGCTAACAAAACAAACCCACTTGCATTCAACCTTAAACCACTTTTAACTCTTTTTTGTTCCTTTAGACCGACTTATCATGCAATAGCAATAGCGGCTTGTCACTTTTAAAATTGTCCAAAGACTTCGCTTTTATCCACAGCAAACAAACACCTCGACACCACGTCTTTAGCCTCCCATTAGCTCTTTAATTAAGCACAAATTGTAGAATTAACAAAAGGCATGAGACATAATCATTGAGCCATCTTTGTGCCATAATATGCTATTATTAATTTATCTTCTTTTTTTTTCTTTTTTTTTTTCCTTCTTAGCAACTTGCGGTTTTGCGGTCTTGCGCCTAAAATGTTTTTGAAGGAAATCTTTAAAAAACTTTATTAAAAATATCTACACGAGAAAATCACAACTTTTTAAAGTATTTTTGTCATTTATTAAGCCTCGTTCACTTCGAGAATTCGAGTTGAGATATAATATTTTCTGAGAGTTTTTCACTGTAGCAAAAAAAGTTAGCTGTGACATTTTTTGAAAACTTTTTACTGTAAAAATCTAGAATTAAAAACTCAAATTAGTGAAATAAATGATGTCTTATTTTTTTCTAAAATTAATCAGGAAGGATAAAATTGTAATATACGTACCAAATCTAAGTGATTTTTTGTAGTTTCTAAAAACAGAGTGGTGAATTGTAAAAAATTAAAATAAAATAAAACTAAAAGTTATATTTATGAGTTAACCTGAAAAAACTATACGCGAACAGTTTCTTAATAATTTTGGTACGTTCTTAGCCTTGCTTTGAATCTATTTTTATTTTTTTCTTTTGAATCGTTTTTTCCTTAAGTTCTATATAAATTTGCTACATTAATTTTTACTTTTTAAAATATACGTGATAGGTCTGAATATTCTGCCACAAAAGTATGTGAGGAAGGGAGGAAAAAAACAAAATAGAATAATCTCCATCCTCCATATGGTTATATGGTATTCTTTATGATTTCGTAGGCAGTAAGTAAGCTTTAATTAAAGTTTGAAATTATACTTTTAAGATTCAGAATAGAAACATCATTATTCATAATCTCCATCTCCAAATGATCATGGCATTCTTTTATTATTATTATTATTTTTAAGGAAATGACATTCTTTTATGTTGTCGTTGGTCATAAGTAAGATTAAATCAAGTTTTGAAATTATAATTTTAATAATAAAAACAGAAACATCAGAGTTGTCTCTATGACGTGGTTGGTTGTAGTTCACAATTTCTTCACACACAAAAAGATAAGAACTTATTATTTTCAATCAAATAGTACTGAAGTGCGGTAAAATAATCATTGGTAATTTTTTTTTTTTTGAGGAAATCATTGCCAATTAATTTGGTATCTAAATATTCCTAAATTTCCATTTCCTTTTTTAAAAAATTCTTCAATTTCAGAAAGAAAAATATATAATTTGGGAGATTGAACGAGTTAAAATACAAGCAATTTTAGGTTTTAACACTTTCTACTACTACAGACATCGCTTTTTCTCCAAAGAAGTTGAATTTTTATTTAAAATTTATAGTAAAACTTTGTAATGTTTTATAGTAAAATTCTCTTAACCTTGTTTTAAAGGAGAATATGATATGATATTAAGAACATAAAATTTTTGCTATTTTAGAGCCAACACAGGACAGGCTCATAGGGAACCCGTGATTCAGCTGGTTGTTAGTTCGGTACAAATCTTCTGAAAATATAAATCTTAAGCTGCCACGTGGCATTACGGATTCCATGCCTGCCATCTGTCCTAACTGTACATCGCGAATTCCAGCCTCAATCTCATCCGTCCATCTTAACGACGTTCCCATTAATCTCTAACGTGACGGCGCCGTTTTCCAATTAATGAGCCTGAAAAAGGGCTTCGAAGTTTTCACGGCGCTTGAACATAGTGACGGATAAAAAAAGAGCTCTAAAGTTCGGACCCAAAACAAATTCGCAATTGGATTTGATTAATTTCCCGCCAAAAGAGGGCAATTCTTTTCCTTTTTCCTTTTTTTAAATTTTTGTATTTTCTTGACAGTATAAATTAAATAGTGGTAGAAATTTTTGGTTTAAGCAATTATTAATGGAAAAACAAAAGTGCCTATCTGCAGAAAAGGACAGAAGCGTCCGTTGGTCAAAACTGAAAATGGCGGGAATTTTTTTTTTCTTATAATGGTACATTGAAAAAACCTGTCTTTTCTTGAGGAAAGAAAACTTGAATTGATTAGACGTGTGCGAACCAATTGATTTTTATTCTATTGTTCATAATTATTATCAGTCATGGAAAAATGTTTTTCAAAATTTTTGTTAGTTATGAAAAAACAAAAATTGTCAAATCAAGTATTTTTAACCTCGTTCATTTCGCTGATTCGAGTTTAGAATTCAAATTTTACTATAGTAAAAAGCTCTCAGAAACAGTCGCATCTAATTTTTTTACTACAGTAAAAAATTTTCACATAATCTCACATCTCAACTCGAATTAGCGAACTAAACGAGTCCCTTTTTGCGTCTTGAAGGCCTTGTGAATACAATATTTTAAAGGACAAAAATGGGCATCTATTCAGTAAAGTAAGTCCTGTTCATTTTTATTTATTTAAATTTTATTATAATAAAAAGTTTTTAAAAGTAATTATATTTAATTTTTTTATTATAATAAAAATTTTAACATAAAATTACATCTCAATTTAAACCTAAATGTTAAAATTTGAGATATTTTGAAACGTCTTATTGTCTTTTCAGGAGTTCCGTATTAGGATTTATAGTACGGGTATATTTTTTTTTTTCTTAGCATACTCTCAAGTGAAGAAATGAAAAACTATTCTTCTCAAAAAAAAAAAAAATGAAATGAAAAACTATTGTATGGGTTTAGAACTCATTCCAAAATGATTTTATTTTTTGTATAAAAATAGAAATAAAAACTTTTTCAATCTCAGACTTAAATTATTTTTAAAAATGTGTTTGGTAGTTTTATTAAGAGATTTTTTTCAGTATAAAAAAGTCATTAATATCTTTCTTTCTCTACTCGAGAGAGGAGAAAATAAAAATAATAAATAATAAATGACAAATTTTTTTTTTCATTTCTCTCTCATTTTACATTAAATTAAAAAATCATTTTTATTTTTATTTTTTATCTTTAATATTACCATACATTGTTTTAGAATCGTTTTGATTTTTTTTTTCAAAAAACTTTGTCACATCCTCAATATAGCGTTTTTGCTAGAATATGATTTTCGTTTGAATTTATGTTAGAGGTTTTTTTTTTCTTTTTTTTTTCCCTGCTAAAGAAGCTTGTAATGCTAATACTATTCATCATTTGCAACTCTTTGAATGTGAAATTATTAAAAAAGACTTTTTGAATATGGAAACTTGAAATTAGAAATTTATTAGAGTGATGTAGTTGTCCAATTTTTATTCCAACATTTGCATACTCACTCACGTGACAACTTAATTATGGTCTTTCTATTGGTATGTAGGTTGAGTGAAATCAAATTATTTGAATGTCTTAATTATCGTTTATTTTATGAATTTAAAATTTAAATTAAAAATTTTTATAATTAAAAATTTTTAAAAAATATCACATCTAATTTTTTCTCGATAAACACACATACACACACTCCTTTCTAACCCGCAATTTCCAGTAATATGCTATTTGAGGGATAAAAATGTCAAATTACTCCCAAAGAATGCAAGATTACACAAGAGGCCAAGGCGTTATACGAGCCAAATTGGCGCGTGGCGCATAACATAGCCTCTTAATGACTTTTTAGAGAGGGAAGTGAGCAATAGAGACATTGACAGACACATACATATGGGGGTGGTGGGGACTGTCTGCCGGCTAGCCTGCACAAACTACTTAGCATCCTTGATCTTTTCCTCCCTCCCTCTATATTCAATTTTTATTTTCCCATTCCACTGTAAATTTGGAAATATTTAGAGTGGAATATGTTGTTTTGCTTTACAACGAGAATAATAGGTTTTAATTATTAAATTAGTTTTTTAATAGATAAAATTTGTATAACTTTGTATCAAAAATTAAAATCTCATCACGTAAAATTGTTCAAATTACAGATTTAACTATTAAAAAATTAATCTAATAATAAAATACAATTACTGTCAAGTAAAATAGTATGTTCTAGCTTAAAGATTCCTTATAAATTTAAATAAATGAATTAAATCCCATTTAATAAAAATATATATATATATGGTTGCTTGGTGTTCCCGCCAAAAAGAAAAAGGAGAGAGAGAAACACAACTCAAGCGTCACTTTCAGAAGGAAACATCAAAAGAACCGGAGGCATGCAGTCGAATTTGTAATAATAACCCTATTTTCCACATTTGTCCAAGTTGGGCTGTTGTAATGTTCAGTGCTTCTCGTCGTTCAAAATTTGAACTCAACGGTCAGATTTTGTTTCCCACTAAAATCCGAAACTCCTTTTCTAATCTCTGCAAGCCAATACACAAATGGTTTTTTTTTTTTTTTTTTTTTTGGTGGCTACTAGCTAGCAGCTGGGTACAACTCAAAACCAGCATGCCTTCTTGGAAGGGACTCCTTTAAAAGCACAACTTTCTAGCCCTGTGATTGATTTTTCTTTTTTCCTTGTTCCCCCGGAAATGAAATTAAAATGGTGTTTGGTATGAGTATTCGTGTTATGGTTCAAATCATAATTCGTGACTCGCTATAGTATTTTTTTCTCACAAAAAATACACGTAAATTGAGAATAATTTTAAATCACGATTCTAAATTCGTGAACCAAACATCCACTAAACAATTGAAACAAAGCGAATAAACCGTTAAAATTTTTCAAGGTAGCAACTGTCATTTTTCATACCGTGTTGTTTTAACCTTTAAATCATCTAATAATGTGATTTCTAAATTGTAACAATTATCTATCGCGACACTATAAATTTTCAATATGAATACTTACAAGTTAAAAAGTTGAAAAATTAGTTCATACCAATAATTAAAAAGGACAATTTATACTCTACAAATTCCCTATTGTATTAAATAACACATATTGTATTTATTGAAGTAATTAGATAGCCTAAGTAGGGATTAAGATTTCAAGTTGTGTAGTGGAATGTGTCTTTTTTTTTTATATAATTTTATAAGAAAGTCTGGAAAATAAGTACGATATCTATATTATGACTAGTTAGTAGTTACTTCGGGATCGTTCTTTTGCATTTTTGAGTTAGAGTGACTTCAGTGATGATCTTGACTTGAGTTTGAGTTATAACTTTAGTTGAAGTTGTAACTTGAGTTTGTGTTTGGATGTGCACATTTGAGTTGTGATTTGAATTGAGAATCTTTTTGAATTTGTGTTTAGATGGGTCAAAACTTAAATTTGTATTTAAATAGTATTTTAATAAAAATTCAATGGTGATGAAAAATTTTAATAGGGTATATGGGTGGGTTTTATTCGTCTTTTTGTTGTAAATGCATAGAAAAAAAATCATCTCAATCGAATTAAAACGAAAAAGTTTTGGTATTTTTAAGAATAAAAAAATATTGTTTATTAACTTGAGTTCAAATTTATGAACACGAGTTGAAGGGGAAACTTGAACTCGAGTTTAAACTCAAATTTTACAAAAGAATATGATCTTGAAAAAAGTTGTAACTCGAGTTCAAACTTTTTCTGAGTTTCGTTAAAAAAAAATCCCCATTGAAATTTGTAATTTGTAAACAGTTATATATTCTTCAAATTGCATAAGTACTACTATTGATATAAAATTACTCAATATAATAGAACTTCATTGGCCTTTTGAATGAATGTTGTTAGGATTTTTATTCCTATGTGGCACAAATCTTCCTATGTGGCATTTGTGATTGGCGACGAATTTGTGCATTTTTGTTTGCTACCTTGTATCAAATTAATTTAATTATGTGTTGTTGTTTTTACACTTTTTTTCTTTATTTTGTTGATTAATTTTCCCATGATTTGTTTCCACAAATAACCCGATTTGATTGGATAATTAGAGATTATGTTGGCTGTCAACACATGTTGATTTTTGGACTAATATTCGGATTCTTTTGCAGGATATGATTGCTGATTATATGAGATAATATTTTTAATTTACTAATCACAAATTTATCTGATCTATTCTTGACAATTTTAGATTACGTGGATTTGATCTTTGCACTTATTTGAGTCTAGGTTTATTGAGGATCAATTCAATCATTGACCAAGTTTTTCTGGATGTTTCATTCAGGAATTTCATGAGCCATTTCAGATCTGATTGAATTATAATTGATTATAATTTGATTAACAGATCACGAGCTGTCTGTTTTGAGTGTTTTGACAGCTATAAGATTCAGATAATCTGTCCAATCAACAAGCTAGCCGTATGTCCGCACATTTCGAATGATTTTGAATTTGTTCATACGATGACAGCTGAAATTTCAGGAAGACTTAAAATGAAAAGATTTTGTGCATCCGAAATTCAGTGAGAAAATTGTAATTAGCTCTCAACCCATATCAAGTGGAGAGAATCTAAACCTCTCTCATATCCGGGTGGTTCATTATTTAAGGAGGTCGCCTTGAGACCTTCACGTTGAGAGAGTATGGACAAAATTTGAGTGTTCATTTTGTGACAAAAAAAATTGAGTGTTCTCCTTTTTGCTTAAGAGCGAGAGAAAATCAAAGCATTCCTTAGACTTAATTTGTAACTCTCAAACCATGTAGTATGCAGACTTCTTTGAGATCCGGAGTAGGTCTGAGAAAGAGCCAAAGGCGGATTGTTGCGCTCGGAGGAAGTCAGGAGGACTGAAGGCAGACATCGTGCTTGGAATAGGTTAGGAGGACCGAATGCGAGCAGAAGACTTAGAGTGAGGCGAGGAGTCTGAAAGCTAGTCAAGAGGAGTCATCGTGAGTTTAGAGTTGGTGTAGATTCGGGAGGTTTCTTGTAATTCTAAGCTTTGTAACTGCATTTGGTGATAGTGGAATCCTCTTTGTGTTGGTGTGATCAGCACACGTGGTTTTTCCTGAAAAAGGGTTTTTAGCCAAGTAAAATAATCATATCGCCATGTTCATTTAATTATTTCGCATTCTACTTCACAACATTTTTAGTTTCTGTTTAAACATAATTGAGTTAACTGTTTTGTGCGTACAAAACGATGATTGTTGGTCCGTCTAGGTTTAATATATATATATATATATATATATATATATATATATAATAAATGTGTGATTTTACTGCAAAGAAAAGCTATATTGGAATAGCAAAAAATGTGAAATCACATAACATGATAGTACAAACATGATTCGTGAGTTTTTTAATTTGCTAATATATATGCAAAGAATTTCTTCGAATAGGGTCAAAACCTTCAAAGCTAGGTACAACTAGTCACTAGTTTTTATTATTATTATTTATTTGATCATAAGCAACTAGTCAATAGTTCAGCACTTCACTTTGGCGTATGGGAGTCTAGACATTACCCACAAGGAATAGTATATTTTTTGTTTAAATTTCGAATGGGGTTGGTTGGATATTGACAATTGAGTCAACTAGGGTTTGGCAACCAACTCTCACGATTCTTTGATGTTTTTGTCCACATAGTTTGACCTTGGCAAAGCGCCACATTCTTTCATTTTCATGGACCTAAATTGTCAATGTAAATTCCTTGTTGATATTATGGTTTACTTAACTCGTTAAATTGTCTTTTTTTTTTTTTTTTTTAGAATAGAAAAATTTATCTAGTTGACAGTACATGTTTTTAAACTTTAACGTTGATCAAAATCATAGAAAAATAAAAAATGATACAAAACTCATGTAATTGGACCAGTTAAATAGAACACCTATTCATAGGGGTTTTTGTTTTTTTTTTTTTTTTTTTTTTTTTTTTTTTTTTTTTTTTCCTTTCATACCCTATGTAGTTTATTTTTTTTATTTTTATTTTTTTTTATGTGGAGTTTTTTTAGATCCTTTTTCGGAGTTATACCATTGATAATTCTACTTTGTTGTATGGGGTGTGTAAACTGCTATTACAAGGTTGGTAATTTGTTTTGCCTCTTGTTCACAGACAACCTCAATAAATAAATAATGCAAAAAATTATAATCCTTTTTTGAGGGACAATCATAGATCCTAAACTTTTTCACAAGTTCCATGTTGCCGTCGAGTGTAATTCGGATGAGGTGCCTAATGCTTTCCCTTTTAATCAAACACTACTCGGATTCATAATTCTTTATCGTCATTTAATTTGATACATTACCAGCTTCATCACAAGGGAAAAAAATTATAGTTCTAAAAAATCCAAGGCATATATCACTCGTCTCTCTCTCTCTCTTGAAGGATCTTGTCTCTCTTTAAAGATAACTATTAGTTTGCGTAGTAATTTTATGTACTCATTCCCTGCAAGAATTCTGCGCTAAATCCGACAAAAATGATAACAAAGTTCACCATTGGTTATCTTATTGAAAACTTAGCTTAAGCAGGCTATTTTAACTCATTAGAATTATGTAATAACAATATGCACGGAACAATCTCTCTTTTTCCATTCCCTTTTTTTTTTTTTTTTTTTTTTGGCCTTTTTGATCCTTGAGATACAAGTATTGAATACGAGAATTGCAAAAGCAGCAACCATCAAGTGGGGGAGAAATTACTCCAAATTTGCTCACAAGAGCTATACCAATTTAAGTGGAGGGACAGTGGCATGTAATTTTGTTTCCTTTTGTGATGGAAAAAAAGTGGGCCATATTCATATTTCACTAAGAGATTGTCAATTTGGACCTCCAAGGGACATAATATTTGTACAACTCTGCTCTCATGATGGAGCTCATGGGGTTGTCCTGTTCATATAATTAAGGGCACCTACCTTACAAGAACCGAGTAATTCTCAAGCTTCGTCCTTCAATTATTATTAGGACCAGCTCTATGGTATGGTAGGGCTCTTTACTTCTTTCATACTATAAGTCCAACATAATGATTTTTTCACTAATTAACATTTTTTACATCGTTTCATCTAAAATATCTCTACTGAACATTTCTCCACACAAAATATTTGTATGCAGCAGCTATACATGTGAGGTTTTAGTTATTATCCTTACTTCTATGAGATTTTTTCTGATATTTTTTTTTTTTAAGAATATCAGTGTTTCATGCTTATTAACTGTTGAATTTGTATTAAATCTAGTTATAAATTACATCAGATTAAAAAAATAATACAGATCATATGGTTAATAAATAGAGAACACTGGTATTCTCAGGGAAAAAAAAAAAAAAAAAAAAAAAACATCAGAGACATTTCTTTATTTCTACAAATAAAAGATGAGTGTTTTCCGGTAAAGTCTGGGTACGCCATTGTATGTGTTGGCAGTCTTACTGGGATGGGCTAAGCTTTATCACGAAATATACAAGAGGGAAATATACGCCTACCCTCAATCCATTATTTAATTTTTTCTCCATTGGCGGTTGATTTTTCTTTCTGTATTTCCTAGGTTTCCTATTTTGTTCCCACATATAAGAAGAAACAGAGGATCACAGCCCCACGATCCATCCTACTCCACAAACTGTTTTTCCCTTAGTGATACGACATCGTTTTTAAACAGTGACACCTGGCCCACCACGCCGCCCATTTAAGATTATTTACCTAATTTCCAATTTTGTAATGGGGATGGGACCCACTTCCTCACATGCAAGGAGATGCCATCACATTAGATTCATTTCAAATCAAACCTTATGAATAAGATGTTTTTCTTTGCTAGAATTAAAGAATAAAGAGGTTTTAGTAGTATTATTTATAGCATTGCAAAATTAGTAAGGTCCCGTTCATTTCGCTGATTCGAGTTTAGAATTTGAGTTGAGATGTGATTTTATGTGAGAATTTTTTACTGTAGTAAAAAAGTTAGATGTGATTGTTTATAAGAATTTTTTACTGTAGAAAAACTCAAATTCTAAATTCTAATCAACAAAATGAATGGATAAGCTCATTAAAATGGAGGCATTCCCATGGGTACAATTGCAAACATCTCCAAAACAACAAAGCGTGGTCAATGGTCAAACGTCCTCGACAATCGTGCACGTGTGGGCTGACCTTTGTTGCTTGGTGCGGCTACACAGCTTTCTAAAAAGTCTAGTGGGTGTGAACTGTGGATCTTTGGGTGGCACTTAGATACTATTTTATTGAATGATTTTTTTTTTCCTTTCAATTTTGAGAGATTTTTACATGTAAGTTGAACCTTTTTTTAGATAAAGGCTCTTTATTTTAAGGCATGAATTTTTGCCCTAAGGATGCGAAATGTTGGATTAGTTTTTTAATATTTAAGTATGTGTATGTTTATATTAAAAATTTACAACATTCGATATAAAATTACTTTTATTCTAGTTCAGACTTTTAAAAAATAAAATTGCCTTTTCTACTATAAATATACCCGTATAAATGATGCTTTTTAGCTACTCGATTAATGTTTTAATGGGCTATTTATGAATGTCGACGATTTTATAGCGCACATTAAAAATTTCTAACATGAACACTCGTGCATTAGAAATTTAGACTGTTGAAAAAATTAATCTTATAATTAAAATAACAATTTCTATTAATGACAAAAAGACAGTTCCTAGTGTAGTTTTTTTAATTATTTTATAAAGTATTAGTTTCACACGTGCCCCTGAACTATGAATCCTAATTCAACATAACTCTCAAATTTTAGAAAGTGGTCATTTTATCCTTTGAATTGTGTAAATCATTCATAACATCCCTTGAACTAATGTAACTTTATAAATGCCGGTTATTGATTTCGTGTTAATTTGGTCATTGATATTTTAAAAATCATGTAACAAGCTAAAAAAAAGCAATAATTTAGAACAAGTTGACTTGAAATTAATAGTTTAGAGGCCGTTATAAAATTATAAGCAGTATAATATCATCATTTTGTTTGACAAAGGAGGGATTTTGAACTATTTTGTGTAGTTTAAGAGGTGAAATGAATCATTTTCAAAATTTGGAAACATTTTAACTAGTTCCTCACAGTCTTTATGAAATCAGTTCTACTAATTATAAGTTTACACATAGCAGTATAGTTAATTTTGGTTTTTGTGGTATTCTAAGTTTGAAATATGAGTACACTTAAACGTCAAAACTCTAGATATCTCAATTTTGTTTTTATTTTAAAAAAAATTTATACTCAGATAGGAAGTTTTTCTAATAGTTTGTTCTACCGTTAATCTTAGTTTTTGATCGTTTAATCTAGTAAAAATCACATCAGATTGAAAATGTATACAAAACAGACAGATTTTGATACAGAATTAATGGCTAAAAAGTTAATGACTACCAATAGTTCATTTTTTCAAGTACTACAAGAGAAACTCTATTTAGATATTACAATCAAAAATTTTTAAGGGAGGCAAACTACGGAGGGACTTTCTTTGGTATGACCGGTAAGTTATGTTTTTTGTCCATTCAATCTATATAAAATCACGTAAAAGTTAAAAAATATATAAATTTAATAATTAAAAAGACATAACTTACTAGTACGTGAGATATACTAAAAAATCTCTCAAACTATAAAACTAGTAAAAAAAAGAAAATAGTGAATTGGAATGGACGCAAAAGTATAAGAAGCCTTTTCATCTTGGGGAAGCCTAATTAGTAAGAAAATAATAAATCAAAAGGGGGAATGGAGTGGTGAGCCTTTCATCCTTCCTATTTTCTTTCCCTCTTTATTACATAATCCGAAAGCGCAAGTCACCCAAAATATCGGAAACATGGTACAATATATATATATATATATATATATATATTGTTTTTTTTTTTGAGTGGAGGCACAAAATTTTTCATTTCTTCATTTTTGTTTAAAGGGCAAAGTTGGCTCGGACCTTATGAGGGTGTGGAGGTAATATAAGGGTCAAAATAGGTAATATAAGTTGCCCTGGCCTCGATCTCATGCCTTGCAGGAAGCTTTTGACGCCTTAGTCGGAACAAGCCAATCAATTGTTTTATTTATAATTAAGGGGTTGTTTGGTTGGGGGATTCGTACCCCGATTTAAATTATGATTCATGATTCGTGACAGTATTTTCTCTCACAAAAAATACACGTAAATAAAAAATAATTTTAATGTCATGATTTTAATCATGAACCAAACGTCTCCATAGTTTCTCTAATAGGAAAAATTGACTAGATAATTCTCTATTTTAATTATAAATAATTTTCTATTTTTAATCATTAAATTTATATTAAAAACGGTATATTTTATATAGTTATGAAGTTCAATATAGTTATAAAATTAAAAAACTAGTTTTATTTAATTTTAGTACGGTGCTGGGGCAGGCTTCTCTTCCCCAAATATTTTATTATGAAAATTGTTGTCGTTTATCGTTATACTTGAGCAACTCATTGTCGGTGCCTGCTCTTGGCTCTAAAGGCGTTCGGCCACTAATCTAGATATTTAACTTTGCGAAATTATCCTAACATGTTACTAGTACTACCTCCATCTCCATTTTTATTTTAGGTTTTGCTTTTCAAGGGTCTTCTTCTAATTAATTATATGTCTCAATTCTTTTTGCCAGATAAGTAACATCTCACATGCAAACATTCTCGCATTGCTTGCCCTCTACCATGATCACATGACTCGCCCATGAAACCCAATAAATATAAATATTAATCACATAGACCAATATATATAATACACACCTTCAAAAAAAAAAAAAACGTATAATACACATACAAAAGACAAACCAAATAATACTCAAAACCTCATTATCAAGTGTGTAATTATCTTTGTGTTCATTTCGTGAGTCAAGTTATATTGTGTTTTCTCTCATAAAAATTTAAATTTAACTTTTTTATTATAATATTTTTCTCTCACATATACAACTCAAGTTATAACTCCAATCATATAAAAAAACAAGCCTTAAATTTATCACTATGAATTTTTAAAATAGCTTAATTATTGATTAAAGTTGAAACTGAAAACAAAAATAAATATTTGTGGTTGTAAACATACCCCAACAATATGTCACTAACATTTAGTTTATGCGTTTGAAATCATAATTCTAATTCTGTTAAAGTATTTCTCTCTCAAAATATTTAAATTAAAAATGTTCCTATCAATTAATTTTCTCACAAAATTTGAATTCAAAATCAAAATCACTGATTAAATTGTGTGAACCAAAATTGTTAATATAAAATTTCAATTCCCAATCCAAAATTCAAAAAACGACAACAGCAACATAAACATTATGATACGTGGATCTGTGGGAAATCATTAGTAGCAAAGAGACTACAGAATTATTAGGTGGTAATGGAGATTCTCGAATATGTATAAAAATAAAACAAAATTACTGGATCCAATGAATATGGGATTTTTGTCACTGAAACTGACAGATCTGAGATCTGTCACCTAAGCAGCTTACAATTGTAAGTTGCGAGTATAATTCATCCATATTGCTTGCATTTGGACCATATGTCACAAGCTCAAGGAAAACAAAAGGAAAAAAGAAAAAAAAAATAGTATAGTTAATTACAATGATGCTTAGAATTGGCAATTGGGAATTAATTTTACATTGAATTTGGACCTTAAAATTGTATGATCATGAAAAGCCAAGTTTCTTTTGATCTTCGACAGAAGCGGTACCTAAGATTGGAACCTGACAGAAACGCATGACCAAAGAGTACGTCCCATGTCTCAACCTTAATACATGGCGTCTAATAAACATGCTTCCACGTTATGTTTCTTTTTTTTTTTTCCTGAAAAAAATAAAAAATAAAAAATAAAAACGCCATTTCTCTAAAAATTGTCGTATGACATTATGGGCATCTCTCACTGCACATCCCTTCCTTTATATTCTAATTTGCATATGCATCTTCATAGAAACATTACCTTATGGCCACATTTGAATTTTGCCTACTTCAACCGCAAAATATGGATTTAAAGAAGAAGGGCATGCGTGCTTCATGGTATTATTATGGATTAATTATAAATATTCTTCCTCAATAGTTTTTATAACAATGTGCTCCTCATTTTCAAAATATAACTTTTGTTTCCCTTATGTATAAAATATTAACTAAAAATTGACACATAATTAATATGCGGTGCATAACATAAGAGTATTTTGGTAACTGTTATGTCTAAAACTAATTTAATTGTAAAAGTTGATGCAATTTAAAAAATCTAATTGTGAAGGGAAATAGACTGAAAACCTAAAAAAAAAGATAATAATAATTATCTCTCATTTCACTTTTGTGTGACCGCAGGGGTGTTAGCTAACAAAATAATATTTGTTCAGCGATCTGTATTTTTTGTGTGACATGTATTAGTTTTGTTAAAAATTTGTGTGGGAGTTATTTCGTTAATATTTCATAAATTAGGGAGAACAAATGTTACGTTTTGAAGATTAGTGAGAATATCGTCACAAGGGTTATAATTGAGGGGAGACTTTTGTAATTAATTCGATTATTATCATTGATAAAGGCAAAGTGAGAACAAGAGTGTAAATACAAGTGATCAAGAGCTGATCATGGGCTAAACAAGCTATTGGGGTTTGTATGGGGAAGAGACATTTTCCCTTGTTCTAAGCGAAAAAGAGTTCCATGTGTCGGGATCTTTGTTGTTTGTAGAATGTAAGATTCTTGGGACTCAGACTTTCCACCACAAATTTTTTTCCCCACTTCGATCCAACCTAGTCTTCCATGGGTGTACTTTCTCCCAAATCATCAACTTAATATAATAATCATACCCATAACCCAATTTACGATAAAAATACGTGTAACGATGTCACATATATATAAAATAGAATATATCTTGTATTATTTTCTATAGAGGAGGGTTTTAATAACCCATTACACAAAAAGGGGTAGACTTTGCTTTGTATTAAACTAATACGCTTGTGCAACCCCACAACTTGTGTTCTCTCCAGCATCTAGAGGAAGGTGCAATATTTTGTGTTGAGAAAATTATTTAAATGGCTGTCTCCAATCTTCGGAAAAGGATAGCCTTAAAACAAGGGCTAACTATAACCCCACTTAGGAAATATTTGACCTCCCTCTCTCTCTCTCTATCACGCATGGAATTGCGGCCACGTCACAAATGTATGTGTATATATATATATATGTGTGTGTGTTATATAGGTATATATATATATATATTTGCCAGATATTATACCCATATGTTTTGTAGGGTAGGTTGTGGTACCATGGTAGGGGCATGTACCTTTCTATAAGGCCTAAAACAGGGATTGGTGGCACGAAGTCCCCATGAAAATAGTTTCAACCTTAGCCTAAACAATGGTGGGGTCACATTTATGATTTTGCCAAGGAGTTCATGAGCTAAATTGAAGTTTGACACTGCCTAATATGCCTATATAAAAAAAAAAGGGAAGTTTGAGACGGAAAAAAAAAGGAGAAAAGTGAAATAAGAATTAAGTCAATAGTAATGAGTTCATGATATTATGATGCACGCCTTTGTTTTAATGCAGTTCTTGATACCCAATCGCCTTACCGCCTTTAATTCTGAACCCTAGAAAACAGACAGAGGCTTGACAAGCAACTCGAGTATAGGTACAGATTAGGCCTAGTCGGCCATTTCTGGCCCAGCCTGTCCTCTAGTCAGGACACCTATATCGCTCATGGCCCATATTGAACAACAGGTTCTCCTTCCCTGGTCTCAATTGGGCCACTTTGGGGCAGTACTGTACAAGGACGGGCCAGATCGCCATGGGCCGATACTTATTATTGTTGGCGAGAATGTAGTACTGAGTAAATATTTCTGTCAGTTAAAAAAAAATTTTTCCTAAATTTTCTTTTTACAGACTCATAAAATATTTTTTCTAACGTAACTAAATTTTTTTTATTATGTAAATTATTTTTTATTAATCGTAAAAACAATACACAGTAAATTATTATTTACTTTAAATAATTTAAAATATATTATTCAATTAATTTAATTTCATAAATCTGTACTACTTAGTGTATTGCGGGTGAATTTAGAGGATACTACAGAAAGTTAGGATTTAAAAATAATTGAGTCTAATGTACACATAAAAACAGTAACAGTAAATAATTAGACTTCATAAGTGGTACGAATCTAATGGAGATATTTAGTGGGTGTACCACGCTTTTTAGCTGTGGATCGAGTAATGCCAGTGACTGTTAAACTCTCACGTTTGCTGCCATGCGGTCAAAAAAATTAAGCTTATGTGACTAAAAATATTCACAAAATAATTAGGGTTTTTTCCTCTCTTACTCTCTTTCACTTTCTCCCTCTCATCTCCTCCTCCGCCGACCCTACTTCCAGATTCTCTCTCTCTCTCTCCCTCCCTCTCTCATTTATCCGCCAGCCCTCCCCACCGATTCTCTTTCTTTCCCTTCTCCCTTTCTCGCTTTATACCTCCTTCTCGCCGACTCTACCGGAGTTGCGGAACCAGTGACAGTGCACAAAGATCTAGTTGCCAAACGTCGCGTGGAATCTGAGCCACTGGTTCTCACTGGTGAGCGGAGGAATCAACCTAATACTGAACCCTAGAAAACAGACAGAGGCTTGACGAACAACTCGATTATAGGTGCAGCTTGGGCCGATTATGCCATTTTGGGCCCAACCCTTCCTCTGGTCAGGACACCTACAGGGCTCCTGGTCCAGGTCGCCCATGGGCCAATACCTATTATTGCATGGAAGAGTACAGTAAATAACAGATTTATAATACAGTTTGCCCGTATAAATGTTTCATTTACTGCTAGTAAAAAAATATTTCGAAGTAAATTTTTTTTGTAATCAATAAAAAGATTTTTTTTCTAAATAATAAAGATTTTTAGCATATAAATCATTTTTTATCGGTCGTAAAAGAAATATTTACACAGTAAACTGTTATTTATTTCAAATAATTTAAAATATATTATTTCCTTAATTTAATTTCATAAATCTGCTATGTACTACAATTTCTGTTATTGCATTGCGGAGGAATTTTGAGGATACTACAAAAAAATTAGGATTTAAATATAATACTTTATGTGAAAATAATCGAGCTTAATGTACACATAAAAGTAGTACCAGTAACTAATTAGACTTCATAAGTGGTATCAACCTAATCGAGATATTTAGGCTTCGTTCGTTTTGCAGATTCAAATTTTTAATTCGAGTTAAAATGTGACATTTTTAAAAATTTTTAACTTGTAGCAGAAAAAATTAGATGTAATATTTTTTCAGAGCTTTTAAATGTAGAAATTTAAAATTAAAAACTTCAATCGGTGAAATGAACAAGACTTGAATAGATGTACCACGCTGTTTAGTTGTGAATCGAGTTATGCCAATGAGTGTTAAACTCTCACCTTTACTGTCATGGGGTCAAAAAAAAATTAAGCGTATGTGACTTGGTTTTTTTTTTTTTTCCTTTCTTTCTCTCTTTCTTTCTCTGTCCCTTTTTCTCTCTCCCCTCTCATCTCCTCCTCGACCGACCCTCCTTCCTGATTCTCTCTCTTTCCC
>NW_010365318.1:175261-182191 GCF_000414095.1 Morus notabilis
CTTTCCCTTTTCCTTCTCTCGCTTTATTCCTCCTTCCAGCTAACTCTATCGGAGTTGCGGAACCAGTGACAATGCACAAAGATCTAGTTGCCAAACTTCGCGGCGCATGGCGTGCGAGCCACTAGTGCTCACTAGTGAACGTAGGAATCTAAGATCTCCGCGCAATCTCTTCCCCTTGGTGGAGAACGGATGTCAAGCTTCTCCTACCAACCTTTATTGATCTCCCAACAGAGATCTCCTCCATTGTTTTGACCCTGTCCATCGACGCATCTTGCTGTTAATAGCACCGTGGCCAAATTCACAAAGCAAAGTGGATTTTTTTTTCTCTTTTGAATTTTGCAAACTTTCTATAATGTTTTGATTTTTTTCTTTTGTTTTGTTTCAAAACATGGATTATTTGGAAATGTCTTGTAAATTATTCATGTATTTTTTGTGATTTACTATTATTTTGGCACTGCCAATAACAATGGTTTCTGATGGATACCGTGTGGTATCACCGCCGGATACCGGTATCAAGGTGGATATCGACTGGTATCATAGTAGTACTAATCGGTAACCAATCGGATACTAGTATGACACTGGATAGTGATTAGTATTTTAAGGGTATATTTAGCATTTTAAAAATAGTGTGATGACATGATTGTGGCGGTTTTTGTAATTATGTTTCTTCTTCGCATAAGTCAATCCAATTGATGGATTTGTGGTGTTTAGCCCAACCTAATTTATGAATTGTGTTACTCATTGAAAAATTAGGGAACAGAATATCATCGAAATTAAAATCTTATTTCAAGGGGACAACAAATGATAGATTACCAATAAAAATGTTAAACGTTCAGAGTATCCCCTCTAATTTTCTGATGTTAAAAATGTTAAATGTTAAACCTTGATCCAAATGCAAGAATTTGTTTGTGTACGTGTTCTTAAACATTCAGAGTATCCCTTCTATTTTTCTGATTAGACAGATTCCACCTTTTTTTTTTATCACACAGAATCCACCCTTATTGTTAGGCCTAGGCAACGCAATTATCCTCTATAAAATAAATAAAAGAAATCAGAAAGTACTCAACAAAGTTATTATCCTAAAAAACAAATGCACAATTTCTTTCTTTTAGAGGTCTTTTTTTTTTTCCTTCTTGCAAAAAGTCTTTTGCATAGTTAATTTTGACAAATCTAACCTTATTAACGAATATGTGCAAATTTTATATGATTAGAACTAGACAAAAGAAAATCCCAACACTTTTAAAAACATAAATTGGATTCATGCACTTAGCTTGAACATGTGGAGAGTGTAGCCTAACCCTTTTATGTATTTATAAAAAGTGTAGTGTAAGCTTCCCAGTTTTTTAATGCCATTTACTTGACAATGAGTTGAATTTTTTTTTTCCCACAAATTTTCTTTTTGGTATTAATTAAAGTAGCGAAAATTTTAAAAATCTGTTAAAAAAAAGGACAAGTTACATCGTATTAAAAAGTTATAAAATAGTGAGCCCGACATTATTCTTGTGTATAAGTTGGGGGAATAAAGATGAGTGGTGGAAAAGGAACATTCGGTGGGAAACCCAGCCAAGACAAACCATAAAACATTTTAATTTATTGAAGGCAACATAAGACATAAGGATCTGGATAAATACAGCCTTACAAAAGAATACGTGAATTTATAAAACAATTACAAGGTAAAATATACAGACAATATTGAAACTTAATCTATCATATAAATATATATTTCTAAGATCAGCGCATGTGATCCCAAGCATAAAACCAAAAAGCTATGATTCAAGCTGGGATCACAATCAAAACGTAAAATATTATTTCTCGATGTACAAATATAAAATAACAGGCTGACTGTACAGATCAAGGTCCAAGAAAATTTCAAGAACCAATTTTGATATGAGAAGGGACTTATCTGTCGGGGCTAAGTTGCTCATCACTCTTCTCCAAAGAAATCTGCATGAACATAAACTAGTGTTTGAGCAAAATTTTGCCGTCTAATATAAGATCGTTTTAGTTACTGGACATTGTACTAGGATTCAACTATTCATACAAGACAAGTGATCCTTTGGCAACAAATGGTAATTACAAAAATCCCCTTAAACTATGCTCTTTGCAACACTTTGTCTTCCAATCTTTAAAACGTAACACATGTTAAGTTTTAACCTGAACAATGAAATGTTAACAAAAAAACCCATTTGTTGAGTTTTTTTTAACGGAAATTGACATTTAATTTGTTATTTTTGGGGTATTTTAATAAATCAATGGTTTAAAATTTAGTTTAATTTTAAAACAAATTTAAATTTAAAGTTTTAATTATGTTATATCTATTATTGTTTGAATGTAAGTTAAAAATTTTATAAATCTTTTTTGGTAGAATAAAAAAAAATTTATGAAGTTTTTTTTTGAATATTTAAATTAGTTTAAATTCAAATTAAATTTTAAACCATATAAGTATCAGCATATCCTTAAAATAACCAATTAAATGTCATATTCAGTTAAAAACCTAACGGAGGGGGCTTTTTTTGTTAATATTTCATTGTTCAAGGAGAACGGATGTTACGTTTTAAAGATCAGGAGTAAAGTGTTTCTACGGATATAATTCAGGGAGAATTTTTATAATTTATCCTTATTATAATTAGGATTGATCCCCCTACACTTTGGAGTCATTCTAAGTTTGCCTCTCAAACTTTAAAAACTACTATTTTGCCCTTCGAATTTTGCTTTAGTCTTGCTTAACCCCCTTAGTTAGAATTAATGTTAAAATCAGACGGAAAAAGAAGGTGTTTACTGTGGTCACATAGTATTTTTCCATATGTTTTTAACAGAAATTCTAATAGAAAGACCACGTGATTGCACTACGCCCTTTTTCCTCGTATGTTTTTTAAAAGAAACTCTTAATGGAAATTGCAAAATGACATTAATTTAAAATTCAGGGGGACAAAGTGAGAGTTCTTAAAGTTAAGAGAAACTGAAAATGACCTAAAGTTCAGCGAGACATTAGTAAAATCAATCCCTATTGTTATTGTTATGTTCTAAGCTAGAGTGTAATAGATTGGTAAATCATGGTGTTGTAGTAGAAAAAGTATGCAAAGTTTGATGATGAGGAAAGACGAGCTAAATTACCAAGAGAAGATCCTCATCAGTACCGAAGGATTTGCGGGCTTCCTCAAGGCAATCGGACGAGACCTTAACGTGCTTCCTGCACCATTCATTTTGTTGCTTCCAACATAAGCTAAAAGAAGCTCAAAAAGATAATTGAAAGTAACTAGCTCAAAAGAGTAAAGAGTAACAGACTAATATGTGAAAAGTGATTGTTAATCCATAAGTTCATGCAAGTAAGAACTTAAAAGATGCGACAATGAGAAAAGTTTGCTTGAAAGGTCATACTCATATCCATCTAATTTGATATTACATCATCTGCAATATTTTAGCACATCGGAGTCTTCCTCAGTACTTTTAGCACAATAGATAAAGAAGCAAACTGCGAAACAAATGCAAAAAGTACCTAGCACTGGCAGGATCTCTGATTTCAAACTCATCTGTAAGAGAGTCATAGCCGCATATAATCACATAATGACCTATAAAAAAAAGAACATACGTGACGAATATCGAAATCCATACGAAGCAGACATAAACTAAATACAGAAACATACATTATGGCATGGACTTAAAAACAAATGTAATGAACAAAATTGTTAAGCTTTGACCTAATCAAAATACGAGTTCAAACCAATAATAACGAAAGAAGAGGCGGAGAAGCCAAGTCCGATCACCGTGCGCCTCCGCACGTGGTGTTGGGTCAGTTTTGAACATCAACAGACTTAGTTATATTACATCAAAAAAAGAAGTGTTACTTACCAGTGTAATTAGAATTGCTGCCGGTGAAGTCTGTCATAAATACATCCTTCAACCAAGACTCTTTCTAAATTAGGGCAGATATATTTGAAATTAGCAAATCATATATGTAATCTCTTTCTAGAAAACAAAAGACTTCACAAGAGGGGAAGATGAAAAGGTCAATGACCATACGGTAATGAGTGAATAATTATTTTAATACGAATGTCTTAAAAACTGAAAAAAAAATTAAGGACAAACATAAACTTGCAGAAGAAGAAAAGAGAAAGGTAGAGGAGATTACAAGAGAATTAGACCTAAATTTGTGTTGGTCCACTAGTGCAATTGCAATATATTTCCCAGACAAGATCAAACGAGAAATTTCTTCTCTACTGATTGATCTGCACTGTAAAAGACAACCAAGAGCGTTATAGGTAATATGTTTTTTTATATTTCTTGCAAGTAGATAAGCCAAGATAGTCACAATTTACTATATAATTCAAATACGATTATCTTAAAGGATTACACACTCAAATATATGGTTTATACCTGTATGTTAATTCCAGCTTCCAGTGACTTTTTAAATAACGTATCAACTCGTAAAAGATCATTAGGCAATTGTTCCTGCAACATATACAAACTGAATGTATGAGTTATACAAGGAAGCAAAAAACAAAGGAGTAAATCAACTATGAGAAACCATAAATCTTGGAGAATCCTGCATGAAACAACACCTTAAACAACAAAGAAAAAGAAACGGCAATCAGAATTTCAGTGTCTAGAGACTTTAAGGAGAGTTGTTTTTCAAGATACAGACACATAAATCTTTTGACATAACACAAGAATTTGTTAGTGAGGTATTTTTCAAATACATGACATAGCCACTAAAAATTTCTATGGACAACAGTTAATCACCTTGTAGAAGGTCTCAACAGAATAATTTGGATTTACTCCAAATGTCACTGTGTAGTAGGAAAAACTGACGGAAAATTTCTGCAATATGTATGCCAGATCAACGGTCCAAATGCTGCGCACAAGGTACCAATAATGAGTTCTATAAAAATTTTCCGATATCGTTTTATCTATTAGGGATGGATGCATCAACTATATGCAGAAATGTGGCATTAAGCCAATATTCATATAAAAATGAATAATACTCGACTAAAGTTACCTACAAGTGTGGCATACCGAAATGTGGCCTTAAGCAAATATTCGTAGAAAAATGAATAATACTCGACTATATTCCAAGTTACCAACAAGTGTGGTACCCACAAGACCAGCACAAGGGCTAAACACAAACTCATTTGTTTATTGTTAATTGAACTATCAAGAAAAATAGTTGGTGTATTGTCAAAGCATCGGTCATGTGGTATACTTTCAGGTTTTATGTAACCTAGGCCTTTTAAGACTTTTAAACGATCAAAAAGTTATGTTTACGGGTGTTACTATCCTTAAACTCAAATTGCATGAGAACTATATAATTGACCTCATTTGAGACCATTGATGTATACAGAAATTGAGAAAATGCAAAAGGAAAATGCTCAGATGCTAGTTCAAGACAAGCAAACATAGAGAGAGAGAATGCAAACTAACATACAACCTAAGGCTTGCAATCACCAGACTGACAATTACATCCTTTGAGCAACAAAGATCATGTTTGATAGTTTAACAACTACTTTAAACCGTGAATTTCAATTAATCATGTCCACTAACTACAGCATAAGCAAGAAAGCAAAAACATGACAAAAGTTGGAGCTTCTGTAGGATTTGCTCACTGCTTCGAATAACTTAAGTTGCATCCATATGATAGAGAATGGAAAGTGTGTTAATCTAAATCCAGCAAAATCTTATCCCAAGTCTTTAACATTTCCAAACCAATTTAGGTTTGAAAACTTCTCATTAACCCAAATAAACCAAAATGAGATGCAAATTTGGAAACAATAAGATAATAAAACAAGATGTGAGGATCTTTTTCTTTTTTCCTTTCAGAGAAAGATGGTGAGGACTTGACACACTTAAGCTACCAACAGAATCATGTACCTAGGTTTTCAAGCAATAAATCAAAAGATGCATCCTCGAAAAGAAGTTACATATAGAACAAGGAATCAAAGTTTCAACGAACTACCTCGTAGTGCAGCAAAGCTCAGCGATTGACTTGATGTTGTGGCTGTTGATACCAACAGTTCTGAAAACCATCAGAACACAAGCGAGGCCACAATCCCAATAGTATAACTGATTTATGTGTGGAACCTATAAGCACCATAGTATTCAGCAATTTCACCATTTTGGTAGGTACTTTACTTCAATGGACAAACACGGCAAAGTTCATAATCCCAAATGGGGTATCAGCAAAAGAGACAAGGAAAAAATCACAGTTGACTCACTTCTATAAAACGTGAACGGCACAAGGCAGAACCGCACGATGTGCCATTACCAGAAGGCTGTTCGCGCAGGAAGTATTCAAAGAAACCCAAACGTTCTGTTTCTGATACTCTATCCTCTTCTGCCCTAAAAGCCTTGTTAAACAAGACGTATAAAGGCCACATAGGTGAATGAAATTAGGTACAGTCTCTCACAGCGATACTAAACTCCGGAAGCCAGGTACATAAAAACACAGTCTGAAAGGCTAATTTACTCAGCTAGCTTTGCCTCGAAGATTTCACAAATAGTAGTTAGTTCAACATGTGTATCACTAGAACCTGTTGCAAACAACAAAGAGCAATGAGAATTTCGGCATAAACAACTAAAAGGACATCATTTTGAAAAATGTGCTCCATTCAACTGACACGAGTTAATATTGCCAAGGCATAGTTCATATTGTTATATCCACACTCCACGGGGAATGAATATACAGAAAATTACTGTAATCTAGTAGCATATGGGATAGAACATAGCATTATTTAAGTTAACATATTTCATCATTTACATTGGAAATGAAATTCTATGACATAATTCACAAAGGGGATTAAATAGTAACAAGATTAGTTAAGGAGCCGAAACAAGCTAAAATTTCAATCAAAGTATTCCATATACGAAAAGGCCAAAAAAAAAAAAAAAAAAAAAAAGCACAAACAAAAAAAATTCAAAGGGGAAAAAAACGCCCAA
>NW_010365318.1:182331-184730 GCF_000414095.1 Morus notabilis
AAAAAAAAAAAAAAAAAAGCACCAACAACAAAAATTCAAAGGGGAAAAAAACGCCCATCAGAATTCAGCAAATTAGCTTAACAATCTGAAAGCAAACTCCACAGTTAATCGAAATCCAACAAACCCACTTGCAGTTTCCAATCAAAAAACCAGTAACTCATCCTGAAATACGTAACAAGGACGTAGATACGTACTAACACACACACAGCCATAAAACACGCAAACACATATACGTATGTAAATAGGAAAACGAAACAAATACGAAAGGAAAGATATGTGTGCGAATTACCCTTGCAAGTCCGAGATGGAGGAAAGTCACCTGTTAAGAAGTGACTGGAAAATGGAATTTGAATTTGAATTTGAATTTATTTTTTCTTTTCTCTGTAGTTTTTGCACTTTTTCTGGGTTTTTTGAGTTTTGGATGGTATAGGAAAAATGGGAATAATTTGTTTTGTGGGGGTGGGTGGTGGGTGGTGGGAAGTGAGTGGATCCTGGTTGGCTTTGGTCATCAAACCATCTGCCTTTTCCTACCCCTTTTTCAAAGTCAAAAAAATGCCTCCTCTCCTAATCCTTAATGGATCCTGATGAATGATGATTTGCTAATATTTTTTTTTTTATAAAAAATATACATAAATTAAAAATAATTTTAAATTATAATTATGTATTTATGAATTAAACGTACTCTTCGTGATTTCTCTTTTTAGGCCTTTATTATCAAGAATGTATTCTGGGCAATAATGTGAGAGCAACCCAAAATAGTAAAAAAAAAAAAAATGAAAAAATAGAAAATTTACCTGTATGAGTCTGAACCTTTATTTTTTATTTTTGATAAAAAAAATTTTGTTAGTGTAATTATTTGACTAAAACAGTTATAGATTCAGAGTAAAGGATAAAAATTTTGACCCAATAATTAATGTAAATAACATATTTTAAATCTATTTGAAGTATATAACAGTTTACTGTGTAAATGTTCTTTTTATGATTAGTAAAAAAAAATTTCTACGTAATTTCTTTTTTACGACTGATAAAAAGATTTTCTCAAATAAATAAAAAAAATTTACTACGTAAATTATTTTTTATTAGTCATAAATAGAAAATTTACACAATAAACTACTATTTAATGTAAATAATTTTAAAATATATTATTAACTTAATTTAGTTTCATAAACCTGCTATTTACTAAAATTTATTTATTTTTTTGGGCACTTCGAATAATTAGATTGGGTATACAATGATATGTTGAGAGAACGTGTTAAAATAGCATATTTAAAAAACTAAATTAAGTAAATAGAATATTTTAAAATTATTTAAAATAAATAGTAATTTACCGTGTAAATAGTTCATTTATGACTAGTAAAAAGATTTTTTTCACATAAATTTCTTTTACAATTGGCAAAATAATTTTTCGACTAAATAAAAATTTTCTACCACATAAATTATTTTTTATTACTCTTAATTGAAAATATTTACACAAAAAATTGCTATTTAATTTAGATATACAATTTCCGTATGCTTATATATTATATTATTATTATTGTAATTTTTGAAACAACGATATGTTATTCTTGAATTTTTCAATATTTTGTTTTTTTTTCAATAATTAAGATTTTGTTTTGAACGAATTTTTTCCTTTTTTTAAGAAATTAGTCTTTAAAACGCTCGTGATTCATTTAAATAACGATCATACAAATAATTTAAAAAAAAAAGAGAAAAAAGGAAAAAAGACATAAAAATGTAAACGAAAATGGGAGAAAGATCTGAAGCAAAGATTAGAAAAAAGTTTTTAACTTATTTCATTGTGTTTTAAATTAGTGGGAGTGATTTTATTTTATTTTAATATATTTTTATTTTGTTTTGAATTATTTATAATATTTTTATTTGAGTGGCATTGAGAAGGAAAAACAATAAAAAAAAGGCCACAAAAGAAATGGAAAGAAAAAAGAGAGAAAGATCTGAAGAAAAAATATGAAAAAAAGTTGTTAAGTTATTTGGCTGTGTCTTAAATTAGTTTTATTTTATTTCATTTAATTTGTTTTTTATTTAATTTAGTGCAATTTTATTTTATTTAATTTAGTGAATTTTTATTTTAATTTCTTTTTGTGCAATTTTATTTTATTTAATTTAGTGAATTTTTATTTTAATTTCTTACTCTAATTATTTGTAACATTTTCACATGATAGTATCAGAAATTCTATGCAAAATGGTGATAAAACGGATAAAATTGGACCATAAATAAGCCAAAAATTAATAAGGAAATATAATAAATAATAATTTAAAAATAAAACTAGATTTTTTTCGACCATCGAATTAAAAGAACGAACGACTAGGTGAGAGCATATGCTACAGTAGAGCAGGAGTGAAGACTTTTTGAGCAACGTGGGGGCCGCCACTAACCGGTT
>NW_010365318.1:184761-189132 GCF_000414095.1 Morus notabilis
AATGCGCACCACGTGGTATTTCTATCGGTGACTACTTTTTCGTGCATGATCCAGTGCGGTGTGAACATAATTATGTTATCTCTTGGCCATTCATATTGTGACACGAGGTACACATTGGATAAGACGTTCCGGAGATTCCCGTGTGGAACCCACCGTAGAAGTCATCCAATCATCACCTGACACGTAACGTTTTACTGAAGCGCACCACACCGGATTTTTTTCCACCAGAGTAAAATAAAAGCTTGAAGTGTGCGTTTGGAATTGTGTTTGGAATTCTTTTCGATAACGTTAAGAGGGAGTTTAGAGTAAGGATTTGTGTCGTAGTTTAGATTATGGTTCGTGATTTATTATAATATTTTTTCTCATAAAAAATACACGTAAATTGAGAATGATTTTGAATTATGATTCTGAACTTATGAACCAAACGTCCACTAAATTTTGAAACAAAAATGAATACAAAAAATAATAATAATGATTTTTGTGAAGAAAGTAGAAAATTATTAAAAGTTGTATTTTCTAATACTTATCAACAAAGTTATATTAAAATAATTAATTATTAATTACTAATTATATTATATATTAATTACTAATTGATAAATAAATATACTTAATAGCTAATAAATAGATAGTAATTACTTAATTATTAATTAAATATTAATTTATTACTATTAAGTTTTTAATTTTATTAATAAAATAATAAATAATATAGCAATTAATTATTTAATTAAAGATTAATTGTTAAAAATTAATTATATAACATATTAACAATAAACTAAGTAATAATTGGTTATTAAATAAATAATTAATAATTAATATATCAATCATATATTATGTTAATTATAATCTATTAATTAGTAAATAGTTAGTAAATAAAAAATAAATAGTAATTACTCAATTAATAATTAATATTAAATTATAATTATCAATATGTTATATACTAATCAATAACAATTAATAATTGATCATTAGTAATTAATCATTATAAAAAGAATAGTTTCTAAAAATTGATCATGTGGTATATCAAATAATATATTATTAAATAAACATTAGTAATTAATTAACTGATTATTTAATTATGTAACTAAAAGTTAATAATTTAAGTAGTAAACAGAATATTAATAAATTATGTATATATTAATTATTTTTTTCTTAATACACTAATTAATTACTTATAATCTAATAAATATGAGTACATTATTAACATAGTAATTACTTATAATTGATTACTAATTACTATTTTTAATTATTTAGCATATTAATTTATTATATATATTTTAATTACTAATGTACTCGTTAATGATAATTTATTTGTTATTATTATATTATTAATATATTAATTTTTATTTACTAAATAATAATCAATTATTAATTACTTAATACATTAATTTAAGATTATTAATTACATGTACTCAAAACAAATATAAATGTAACCAAACATGATTTTACTTTTTTATCATACTCAAAATAATCTCTTGAAAGACCACCAAACATAATTTCAAAATTAATTTCAAAATAATTTTTAAAATAATATCATTTTTATTTTTATATGAAAAACAAAACTATTTTAAAAACATTACTAAATGGGCCTGAAACATTTGTTACTTAGCCCTAAAAGCCCATTCTCCTTTAGTAACGTTGTATAGATAATTCTGATAGTCTTTGAAGTGATAAGATTTGGAAAGATAAAACACTACATCAATTGGTCAGTGATAAAACAATTCGAGACGTAATCGAATTGTTTCGGTCATTGATAGACTGGAAACTGACGAAACCGGTTGAGTTTTAAGCCTTTAGTCGAGATATAGAAGAACAGGAGAACTGCTAAAATTATGCTGAGGATAGAGCATATAATAATATGAAAAGGAAAGGAAAAACAAACACAAATGAGAAATTACACACATTATAACATAATTTTATTACTAACATCAAATAGATATGTTTGACTCAGTGGTGGAGCCAGGTTCCGCTTTCGGCTTCAAGGCATTGCGTTATTTATTTATTTTTTAAATAAATAACATGAAAGAGATATATAAATTGTATTTACAACATATTTCAAAAACTACTAAACACATATTGAGAATTGTACTATATAAAAAAATATCTTAACCTTGTAATATTAGATCTACATAAAAATCATTTATTTTACATACTATTTATTTTAATGTGATTTTAATAAGATTTAACAGAGACATATACTACCGAGAAGGATACTCTATCATTGATTTTTTTTTTTTTCCGTTTTTATACTTGCATTATGAGAGTGCCTTATATTTTTAGACTGTATAACATACATACTTTCATATTCAAGTTGTTAGTACCTTTCTCGGCCATCAACTCATTTTGACTAAAAAAGACCTAAATATATGACTTAGTAAAAATATAACAAATATGGAAAGAATAAAAATTCCAAAATATGAAAGATATTTTTGTAATTTTCACAATCAAAATCAAACCTTTGACCTAAAAAGGTAAGGATCTAATATGAATTTGAAATGTAAGAAAATAAATATGATATAGTAAAAAATATAACATTATTATTTCTTTAATCTCAAAATGCATGGTATAATTTTTTTTTTTTAAAATATAGAAAGTATTAGCTCACGAGTAAATGATTAAAGGTGTTCATGAAATAAATGTAAAAATAAAATATAAAAATTGTGTTGTATGGCTTTTTTTAACGGCATCTTTTCATAAATGGTCGAACTGTTTTATTATACGAACATGACTATTTTGTTTACATGAGTCAATCAAATGATAGATCTATGAACTAGAGTCAATCAGTGATTGACCCATGATCAATCATGATTGATCGATTCATTATTAATTTATCAATGATTTATCATTAATAAACATGTAATTTGTTAATTGAAATTGATTTTGATTAATTATACACTAATATTGATTAATAATGAAGAATAATCGAGTTAATCAATTATAAACTATAGTCAATTATGATTGATCCCTGAGTCAATCAATAATTACTACTAAGTCAATGAAAACGACTATTTTTATAATTTTACAAAACTTCGGTAATTTATGAAAAACATCCTTCAAAAAAGGTCATTTATACTAAAATTCCAATAAAATAAAGAGGGTAAAACTTAGTGGGAGTATCCGTGAGAATATTAAATTTCAATGGGGCAAAATAAAAAAAATTAAATGTTGAAATTTAATATTTCAAAATCTCAGTGGGGGCGGCTGCCCCCACTCATCCCTTATACGTTGATGCATTTGAACCATGAGTCTATTCGAAATGAATAGTTAGAGACATAAATTTTATTCCTAATTTAAATGATGACGTGATAATTTAAACTAACTAAACCATAAAAATAAGAATGAGAGATTTCCTAAGAACTTATCCCTCATTTTTTCACTTGATTAATATTGAAAGTTTAAACTAAACTTTTCAAACCTTACAATATAAACTAAAAACGAATTCAAAGGATTATTTTTCGAACCTGTAATCCAAACATATTCTAAATGTACCAAAAGTTCTTTGAATTTTTATAAAATCAAATTTTTATTCAGTACAAATTATTACTTCTAATATTTCACTGTGTACCAAGGAATTTTGTTAATGATGAGTTATTTTTCAAAACCGTAACAGTTGCATCATGCAATTCAAATAAAACAAAAAATAACAATAATTAGATCTCAATAGTCTACCCGTGGGTTTTACTATCTTTACATTTAACCGTTTGAATTTTGAGACTAAAAGTTATACATGCGCGCATATACATCAGATAGGGAGAGATAAAAGAACAGAAGGCGCTAAATTACAGGAATAATAATGAGAGACCCATAGAAGAGTTTGATTTTTATTTATTTTCTTTGGAATATATATATATATATATATATATATTTCAGAATGTATCCAATGGACTATTAAGTATATTTTGTTCATAGTCTTTATGCGAGTCTGAGAGCTACCTGGTAAGTGGTAGATTCTCAATTGGATTTGGGGCTCCTGAAACAATGACTGGTCGAATTTGAAAAAGGTTTGAACTTTGAGAGGGATAAAGGCCAACCCATCACTTTAATGCACTGCTTGATAGTGGTCCATACATGCTACGAGTGTCACTTCTTGGAAGTCTAGAATGGTTCAAAAGTTCATTGTCTTGTTCGCGTGGCGAATTTAAATTTTCAATTTGAGTTTAAATGTGATATTTTTTAAAAGTCTTAAATTATAGTAAAACAAGTTAAATATGATATTTTCTGAAAGTTTTTAAAAATCTAAAATTAAAAATTCGAATCGGTAAAATGAACGGGACCTTAGAGGCTGTTCGGCAGTCCCATTTTTGAGTTAAAAACTCAAAAAAAGCAACTCGAATTACAACTTTATTCAAGTTCATGTTCTTTTAAGTTTGAACT
>NW_010365319.1:0-21993 GCF_000414095.1 Morus notabilis
ACTCCACTATAAATTTAAAATTACACTCTTAAAATTATAAAACAATTATATTCACAGAATTTGTATTGTCCATTAATATAGTCACTACATAGAAATTAATCCTCCATAAACGGTTCATAATTAAAGCTAAAAATTTTCCATTGACCTCTTTAATTATATATTTCTCCATAAGTACCATTGATCTTCTAATGAATAATATATTTTATGATCCAATCATAAAATTGAGCGCTCTTATTACTCAAGCCCCGAATCAACACTTATGGAAACCTTCATCTACTTCATTATGAAGGAATGGATTTCATCTTGTAAATTAATATTTTCGGCTATTTATTTTACTATGCTCCCAATATACCAAGACTTTGACACTATTCACATGTGTCATTACTCAATATGTCAAAGAACATATATAATATCATAAATAGGAGTCTATTAATTACTAAGAATTAAGATTAATTCATATATGACCATCGTTGATTAATATTGAATGCACTATTTAATAACATAATTTATTAGAGATCATAATTAATTACGTTCCGGTCCTATGTAATCTTATTACATAAAGTACTTCATTCTAATAATCTCATTATTAACAATCTATGATAAGATTGTTTCATTCATAATGTAATGAACCATACTAATAATTTAAAATTAAACATCCCAATTTTAATTTATAATTACGGACAACTTTATATTATTTTACGTCAAATATTATCCTCTACATATAATACTTATATACAATGTTTAAAGTTACATCTAAAATAATTTAAGAATTTTTTATATTTATATAAAACATCACATGCATACAAAATAATATTAAAAAAAATTCTCATTTCATTAATAATCAGAAAAAATATTTATATTTTATTTAATTTATGAGCATATACCTAACACAACATGCGAATGACAATATATTCAGGGTGCATGCGTACAATTTGAGCTTAATTTTTATCCTTGTGATGCTATAAAGGTCGAAGATTACTTGGAAGATATTTAACTAAAATGGCGGACACACCTCTATTGTATGACTCTCGAGTAGTGGAAGATCAAAAGCAGGTTGTTCGTAAATATCAACGCAGTCTATTAGTTGACCATTTTCTCTCTGCAAATCGAAAACGTGACATATATTAGCACAAAATCAATAATTCACCCCAACTATTTTAAAATCTGTTTGGGATAGTTTATGATTGTACTTTTAAGTAGTAGAAAAAAATAAATATAAATTAAGATTTTTTTTATTAGAGTTTGAATAGTACTTAAAAAGTATTTTTATATATAAGAAGAGTTTTTAAATTTGTTTGAATAAAAATATCAAAAACACTTATTATTATAAAAAATAATATAATAAAAGAATACGTATGAGATATTTAATTTATTATTTACAAATAAAAATTTAAAAACGTAAATAAAAAACTTTTTATATGCACTTTTTTATAAGATTAAAGAGTTGATTTGTTTTAAAAATTCTTAAAAAAGTTAAAAACGCTTTAAAATTGTTCATATAAACAAGTTTAAAAACGGCTTTTAAATTAAATAAGTCAAAAACAACTTTTTTTAAACAATCTCAACCGCGCTAAACTAAACTTAAATATCATTTGAAATGAGAAAATTAATTAAAAAACATCGAAGAAGAAAATGAGATAAGAAAAGAATGCTGCGATTCCATTTGCTAGCAAACTTTCTTCTATTTACAAATTTGCCACTCAACAAAGAACCAAAAAAGCTGTAAAAATATACTCCTTATTGTGGTTTCGCGATTTTAACAACCCATATGACAAAACGACAACGTGGTTGATGTTGATTACTAATTTTAACCGAAGAAACAGTCAACTTTAAAAAAAAACAAAAAGAAAAAAAGTAGTATGGAGAGCGGAAATAAATTTTTCTAACGATAATTTTTCTTCGACCAACATTTCTTAAACTAATCTGTTAAAAAAAAAAAAAATCATTATAAAGCAACAATTTTTCACCTTCATTTATCTTCCTATTTGAACTTAATTAACTTTTCAAAGTTCAAATTCTAAAAACTTACGGTAGTATAATTAATTTGTTGTTTTGTTGAGATTGTAAGTTTGAATAATAATACCGAAAATTCTCTAATACATTCAGTGTACTTATAAGTTAAAAAAAAATTTAATAGTTAAATTTATATTTTTTTAATTTTTACATAATTTTATACAAATATAAATTATTCAAATGTAATATCTAATATACTGGGCATACAAAAAGTCTTAATAACATGTTTAAAAGTCAAATTTTAGGGTGTAATTGATATATATATATATATATATATTTAAAGAAAACTTAGGTAGAAGTGACAATTGAAAAGGGGTGGCAGACAAAGGAAAAAAAGTCAACTTTTTAACAATTGGGCTAAACTGCGCTTCGTTAAGAAAAAAGTAATAAATAAATAATGCACGAGTAATTCAGTAAGGCACACCCCTCAGAAAATGAGGGTTAGTATGCTCATTAAATATATACTGTATAAATATAAATAATGACCGTATTTAGAATCAATTCTGTTTTTATTTTTCATAATTTTTAAAAATATATATATTTTTAAAACGACGTTTGACGTAATAAAAATAAAAAATAAAAATGAAAACGATTTTTTAATTTAGTGTAAAATAAAAGAGAAATGAAAAATAACTTTTAATCATTTTTTATTTTTTATTTTCGTTTTCTCATCTCTCTAGTAGAGAAAGAGAGAGAGACATTAATAAATTTTTTTATATTGAAAATAATCTCTTGATAAAACTATCAAACGCATTTTCAAAAATGATTTCTGTCTGAGATTGAAAACGTTTTCATTTTCATTTTCATACAAAAAATAAAATTATTTTGGAATGAGTTTCAAACGCACCCAATATATCCAATCAATCGCAAACCCCATAGGCCAACACCAATCTACAGTATAGAAAACTATACCTGGAACTTCCTAAACATGCTGAATATGGGTTCTATTCACTATACTCAATGTGATTTAATTGTTAATTTCAAAGTTAGCTCGTATTAAGATTTTACTATGCTTTGATCAGCACCTCTCCAAATAAAGGAATACCATGAATGTCATCAAAATCCAAGAACTTCAGATGCTAATTCTAATAGAGGTTCCAAAGCACTCGGAGCAAACTTTCTAGCAAAGAGGAAACAAAGAGTGGTCGGCTGATTATTGTAAAGGCATGTTTTACTCTCAGCAATCTTGTTGAAGAAATCCTTACTGATATCAGCCTTACCAAAAGTAGCTGGGTGAGCACCACCCCTTGACCAGTCCACATAAGTAAGGCTTCTATTAGCCAAAAGATGCGGAGTTTCGATGCTAAGCATTGTCTGGAAATAGTGTTCATCCACATAACATGCTGGTCTGCAGAACTCTTCGAACTTGGGGTAGTAGGTTGCATCCTCAACTATCTTGACCGCAAGCACACGATTGATCTCAAACCACTGAGGCCCTTTGCGCCAATCGGTTAAGTTGACCTCGGGTGCCATGTTTCTGTTATAGCGTCCTCTTCCATAAGGTCCTGGTTCATCAAATGAACCCAAGAAGCTATAGCGGGACCTTGATATGTAGCGATAGACAATGCTGAAGTTGCTTAGAGGAATGCATGACTCGGAAAGGAGGATGAACCATTCATTTGAGACATCAAGTAATGCGTTAGCTAGGAGTCTCCTCTCGGCATCACACATGCTCATCCTTCCCCACTCGGCTATCTGCATGACGGTATGAGCAAAACATGTAAATTAACATATAGTTTCATGTACATGAGAACGAACAGCAAATTCGTATGCTTAGGCAAATAAGAACGCGAAACAAGTTGCAAAAATAATTCTAGAAAACTTGTAAACCAAAAGTGCTCTTGTGGTGTCCATGCAAAATATTACAACTGATCCAATAACGCGTTTTATCTGTCAATGCTACCACTAGGCGTCCATAAGTTTGATTGTTTTCCTTCCTTTTTCTTGATTGCATATTAGACCTAAGAACCATGAGTACACCATCTCGGATTCTCAAGCCTTACTGTTTGAACCAAGATACAGCTCTTTAGTTGATGGCCTTGCTAAACTTAACATTTAGAACTTTTATTTCATAAGCATATAAAGCTGGTCGACCCAAAAACTCGAGATAGGATAGTATTGTATCTTGAGAAGATAATAAAAAAACTTAAAAAGCAGTAACATGCATTGGTTAAAAAGTACGTTTCAGTTTCAAGACACAGGAAAGTAAGTTCCTATTTTAGAGTGAGATGACGACACAAGAAACTAACCAAAAAGTGAAAAGGCCTAAATCTACGATATTTCCAAATAACACAATCTCAAAATTGAGTTTTCAAAGAGAAAATTCGGACATAGTATCAATTGAACAGGTTACAGAAGGGGAAGCAGAAAAACTTAGAAGCTTTTCATCTTGAAGTCAAAGGTAACAGCACCAAGAAAAAAGAAAGAAAAAAGTCAAGATGTTAAAGATTTGACAGTTAACCAAACAATGAGAAACTGGTGGCCACCTTATTCTGTTTCTACACACTTCCAAATTGCTATTCTTTAAAGGTTTCATTTAAGACAGATCTTGGTGACATAGAGCATTCATTGATAAAGCCTTATAGTCATACAAATGTTATGCTTCACCAACAAAAAGTTTGAATGTAGAAAATTATTGTTTAACAACTTTGATTGATTCCCCCAAAATACACTGAGATCTGGACAACTACGTGCACAAGCATCTCATAAAGAACCATGGTTTCATTAGTGTTCATCTAAAAAGGCCATGACAAATAATATATGAGATGCTTCCTCCGAAAGTAAAACTGATTGGCTTCCCAGAAATCTCAAACAAATACATTTTTTTGACAAAACTAGACAAATCCAAAACTTTTCAGAGTAATCATTCAGAGAATTGTATAAGCGTGTTATGGAGGAAATAAGGTTCCTACACTATAATACAATTCAAAACATACCTGGCTTGGGATTTGTCTCCTGTAGAACACCGATGAGGGTGGAAAATCGGCCTCATAAGAAGGCATAGAATGGATGTAGATCGAGTAGAGCCCTTCGTGACCCTTAAAGAACCGCTCCCAAAGTGGCGCCAAAGGCAATGGTCCTTTCGTCAAAAACATGAAAGCAATCTTGGGAATTCTCTTAAACGGATAATGCTTAATTCTTGGCACAAGTGAAGCCCTCCAAAATAGCTCCGAATCATTCATGGTATGCAATAGCTTTGTAGGAGGCCGGATCCAACCTTCAAAACTACTCGGCTCTTCAAAGCAAGGCTTGGTTACCGACTCTGCTGTTACAGACTGTGTAATTGGAGGCACATTCTGAACTTTATAATACTTAGTCGTATACATACTGAAAACCGAAACCCCAAGACCTAGAGCCAAAAACACCAAGAAAAACTGGAGGAGTCTCAAAGGCAAAACCCGAGACGGGTTGATTCGGAGTGTAACAGCGGAGTCTTTCCCTTCCTCTGCCATCTCAGTTTGAAAACTCAATGAAATTCTACTAATGGGTAATGATCCAATATTGAAGAATCTCCTTTTGTATCAAAATCTCACTCACCAACATCTCATAGTTAAAAATAGTGACACGCACATAAGTTTAGCGATCTGGGTATTCGAATTCTTTGTGCAAACAATAAGAGTCCGTACTGAATCACAGACTCGTCAAGAGAAAGATCAATTCCAATGAGCAGAAAATTGGCCTTCCCTTCAAAACCAGGTATTTGACAAGTAAGATGTTTCTGGTCAGAAAAAGGAAAAAATCAAATCAAATCACAAACTTTGAAACGGAAACGGAAAATCCCAGTACCAATATATTGGTGAAAAAGGAAAAAGAGTGAGAATTTTCTTACCTGGCAGACAGCAGATGGTGCCAATTGCCAAAGACGTTCGAGAAAGAAAGATATTTGATTCCTAATTTTTCCTTTTCCTAATATACGATGGAATTTTTACGCTTGGAAATGACAGAATTTTAAGTACTTGGCAGGTGACGGAGAGAAAGAGAGGGAAAAGAAAAAAAAATGTGTTCGGACGGGTGGAAAAACCTAGGACTTGCCTTGTAGATTGTTTGTCTGTTCCTGTTTATTGGGAAGCTCTATTTTTATTTATTTATTTATTTTATTTAATAAATGGGAAAGCTTATCATTGATCATGACCACTGATATGAATGCGTCACTGAGTTTAACGGTTTCTTTTGTGCACACGTGCTGTGCCATCAACAAGTCTGTCGTTTGTGTCAAATAGTCAAATTTGTCAATGTGGGACTTTCTCCATTGTTCTGATTTTCGCTTTCATGTTGATTTGCTTTCAATATAATTTCAAAGTGTGAAATTCTTCCGGCTTGATTAAGATTTCTTTAATTGAGTTTGAATCACGTTACGTGCCCATGTTTTCTTTGACAAAAATCTTGATAAATAATAGAAACATCTTCACCCAGCAATTGACATTTGCCAAAAAAAAAAAAAAAAAAAAAAAAAAAAAAAAATTAACACACCCGCATTTATAAGGATTATCATTCAGAGTTATTTTTAGTAATTCTCCACTTGATTGCAACATAAAATTTAATTAAGATCAAATGGCCACATATTTAAAAGTCCAGACGCACGCTTTTTATGAGCAAACACTCAAATAAGAACCGATTTCAAATCATATGAGAAAAGGGAAAATCTTAACCAAGACTGACAAATTTATGTACAGTAAAGAAGATTAGCTCTTGGATCAGAATATGGGAGTATAACACACACAACTAAGCAAATTTGAAATTCATGAAGGCTTATTATAAAAGATAGTGCTTTTCTTTTAGCACATATTGATGCTGAATCTCCAAAGTTCGACCACAACGCAAGTGTCACATAGAAGAAAGAAAAAGAATCGGCAAAAGAGCAATTAAAAAAAAAAAAAAACACACTAGGCTATAGGTCAAAAACATGAAACTATATAGGACCTGTTCAGTTCGTTGATTTGAGTTTTTAATTTGAATTGATATGTGACTTTATGTGAGAATTTTTTACTATAGCAAAAAAGTTAAATGTGATTGTTTCTGATAGTTTTTTACTGTAGAAAAACTCAAATTCTAAACTCGAATCGACGAAATGAACAGAGTCATAGTTTGTTTCCTCGTCATCATAAGCTAGCAGCTGCTTACTTTACGCCATCACAAGTCCTCACAATACAAGCTCTACTTCTCTGAGGAATTGGGTTCTTTCCGAACCCAACAACTGCAAGTACAACCAAAGGCAATAGTAAATCAATCACCTGAATCCCAATTCACTTTACCCACTTGTTGGAACTAAGTGCTTCAATTTCTAAATTCTGTTATTCCAAGAAGACAAAATTAAATATATATATTAATAATAATAATAATAAAAGGGTGAATTTCAGGAACTATAAGCCTAATTTGATTGTAAATACTTAGAGGGAGGTAAAGTTTTCCTCTTTTCCCGACATAACCTGAATAATCGATACATTTGGGCGTAGTTCATTTCACTGAGTTTTTAATTTTAATTTTATTACAGTTAAAATCTCTCATATAAAAAATACATCTAATTTTTTTTAACTACAATTAAAAATTCTCATATAAAATTACATCTCAACTCGAATTGAAAACTCAAATAAACGAACTGAACGATGCCTCAATTTCCCTTGATTTCTTAATACAAATGCTCGACTTGAGAATATAACTAGCCAGACAATTGAACTAAACTGGTTTGCTTGCTAATGAAATTAAAGGAATAAATTTGACCAAAAATTTAGAATTAAAATACCAAGCTTGAAAGACAACAAGCGTAACAATAACTATAGAGAGAAAGTGAGAGAGGAGCGATAAACGTATCAGCGGTGACGAATCTGCGGTTGTACTGCATACACTTGTAAGCCCGACTTCTGTGCTTCTTCTTCTTGTCCTGCTTCGCCACCTTAGGGATCTGTCCTCTCACCTTACCGGCATGCGCCAACGAACCATGAACCTTACCTACAACAATCCCATCGTTAAAGACCAATCAAATCGCTAAATTCACACAAATTCATAACATTAACAAAAAAGGTATGAAAGAAAGATTCCGAATTTTACCCATGCTTTGAACAACTGCTCTTAGATCGTCAAAGAAAGAGAGAGAAAGATGCAACCTTCATCGCCTGTCGGCTCTGTGTACACCCTAGCTTTGTAACTATGGCTTTTAGGGCTTTTCCAGGAGACAATGGCTTAGTTTAGTAGTGCTATAGATTTTGAAAAAATTACTTTTAACTTTGTTGAAAGAAGAATCAGCTATTACAAAAAGTAGATGAGTGTTTAGTAAACTATATTTATAGTAGCTGTGCTGGTTTCAAAATCAATGTAATAACGTTTGATAAATTTTGAGGTTTAATTACTATAGATAGTTGAAAATTATGACTATATCATATTATACTATAATATATTATATATAATTACAATATAATTTATATTAATTATTATATTTAATACAATTTAATATAATAAATCTAATTATATCAATACAATATAATATATAATATATTACAAAATAATAATTACAATATCATATTATAATTACAATATCATATTATTAAAATAATTATAATATTATTATAATATCATATTATATAATAAAATAATAATATTAGAGTTATTAATATAATTATGATATTATTTATTACAATATTATATTATATTATATTATGAGTCTGAATTTTAGATCGGGAAGATTGTAAATTTTAAATTTTATTAGGAGTATTATGAGTATTATGAAAGTTTCATTAATTGTACTATGCTGATTCCTGCACAATCTAAAAGTTAAAGTTGTCTTTATGTTGTTTCTAATTTTAGCTGTTAAAAAATTCTTTAAAAAACACTTTTGAGGAGATTTTTATTAAACATTAAAATTAATTTCTACTACAAGTAGAAGATGATTTTAGGAGGAACAGTACCAAACTAAGCAATGTAACAGTAAAGCTAGTACATTTCGTCCAATACGCTGTCGTTTTATCGAAAACGATGGAGCATAAGGCGGTGTTTGCCTTGTTCACCAAAACCGCGGATTAAACCAGCAACTTTATGAACAAAATACCCAAAATACCCTCTATCCCAAAAACCAAGCAAAAATCACTTTTTCATTTCCGTTTCCTTTTCCCTCCTCGGACTCGTGCAGAGATGAGCATCGCGACCGTGCCGAGCTACGGCCTCAGGCACGTGTCCACCACCCGCCCATGGCTGATAAAGACTTTACGGTTCTCCTCTACTCCATTCGCTTCTCTGGCTTCGGAGCAAGCCGAGCCAAACACGATGCAATCGAGTAACAACGTTAACAAGCCGACCTCGAATTTCCCGAAGCGAGGACAGACGGTGGAGCTTGTCTGCGAGTCGCTGGCTTTCAAAGGGAAAGGTCTGTGTAAAGTCGCCGACACTGGGTTCGTCGTCATGTGCGACCGTGCGCTCCCCGGTGAGCGCTTCATTGGCCGCGTCACTCGCCGGAAGGGCAGCTATGCCGAGGTATGAAACTTTTCGGGCTCTTGTTTGGCGGCTTAGAAAATTTTGAACAGAATTGGGGTTGGAATCTGGTTCTTATCTTTTTCATGGCTTTATGTTGGTTTTGGCAACTCAAGCTGGTCCATTTATGCTGATTATGAAAAATTTGAAATAGATAAGACGTTAAATCTCACTTAATAATGAGTCAATGACCACAAAGTTCACATCTTGATGGTAAAAATCCGTGTCTATGGTTAAATTGGTTAAATCTCACTTAATATGGTCACGTTGAGATGTAAGATTGAGAACTTGGCTGGAACAGACTGGTTAGTTTATGTAGAACTTGAATCAATGTTGAGATGGAGTTAAGATAAAAGGTTTGTCTTCGGGTTTCAGGTGACGAAAGTAGAGACAATATCTCCACACTGGGACTTGGTGGATGCCCCTTGTGAGTACGCTTCTTACTGTGGAGGGTGTAAAACGCAAAATTTAGCTTACGAGGCGCAGCTGCGAGCCAAGGAGCAACAAGTCCGCGACTTGGTGATTCATGTTGGGAAGTTTTCTAAATCGGAACTGGAATCTCTAGAAATTATGAAGCCCATTGTTCCCTGCGATATCCAGTTTCATTACAGGAATAAGGTTTGTTCTTTGGGTAAACCGTGTTAAATTTTGTTAGTTTCTGTATTCTGTGCCAATTTTATAGTTTAAACCAGGATGAAGTTAATTAGCAGAAGGGAAAAAGTTCTTATTTAGTAGTTTATTTATACAGATGGAGTTTTCATTTGGTCCTGAAAGATGGGTCCCTAAAGAATTATTAGCAGAAAAAAATGAGGGAGATAAGATTAAGAACTATGCACTGGGACTGCACGCTCCTGGATTTTTCGATAAAGTCTTAAATGTCAACAAGTGTTTGCTGCAAAGTGAGCCTGCCAATATGGTATGTCCTGTTTTCCTACCTGTTTTACGTAGTTATTTCCTTCCATTGCTATTTGAGCATTGGTAAATTGTTTAGGTAGCATCAGGGTATTTGTATTATCCTGCATTGTTTGACTAGTGTATCTATTTCCAATAGGTTCTTGTGGCTATCCAAGATTGTTGGAGAGATGTAGATTTAGGTCTCTCTCCTTATAATGTTCACTCTCATAAAGGTTTTCTTAAGCATCTTATGCTGAGAACTGGAAGGTACTGTGGTTTTTTAAATGACGAGACTATGCCAACCTTTTATTAATCCTTGTTATATTTATAGTTTATTATGTATTTTCTCACTGCTAATTATCTGATTATTGCCCTTTGTTTAATACTTTATCATATATGGTAACAGTTTATGTTGTTCCTCTTTCGATTTTATGGATACCCACAGTACCATAGTAAAGTCTGTATTCCTCTTGAAACAAACAGTTAAGCTGTAATTTTCATCCCAGGAACTTGAAGACTGGTCTTCCTGAACTCATGGTTAATTTTGTGACCTCATCTTACAAGCCAGAGCTGCTGATGCCTCTTGTCGAACGAGTTTCAGCTATCCCTGAAGTGGTTTGTTCTTTGAAATTCTAACTTTATTTTAAAGTATCTTATTCTTATATATTCACATTTGTGTATATTGTGTGTGTGTGTGTGTGTGTTTTTTTTTTGTTTTATATATAAATCTTTTAGCAAGCAATGTTGTTAAGTTGCTTTTAAACTACCAGTTCACAGTGTAGTCAGTTTCAAATTTTTTTTCTTTTCTATTTTTTTTTTACTTCTGTATTATTCATAATTTTTTTATGATTCATAGTTCAGCGTGATGAATAATGTAAATACTTCTGTCGGTAACACTTCTGTTGGGGAGGAGGAATATACTTTGTATGGAAAACCGACCATCACAGAAACCTTACGAGGGCTTACTTTTCAGATATCAGCCAACTCTTTCTTCCAGACAAATACTCGCCAGGTTCGTAATATGACAAAAACTAAACGTTTGCTTATTTTCATACTACTTTTCTCAAAATTAATTACTTATTTAGTTATTTCATACTATTGATGACGTTGAATGCACAAAATCTTGAAACATTTAGGCAGAAGTTCTTTATAGTCTCATAGAAGAGTGTGCTGGTCTCAGAGGAGATGGCTCAGAGATTGTTCTAGACCTGTTTTGTGGGACTGGCACCATTGGTCTGACTCTTGCAAGCAGGTGATTCTCTGCTGTTCATTTCATTTAAAGTCATGTCGAACCCATTTGACACCTTTGCCTGTTATATTTTATATCTTATGTCAGGGTCAAACATGTTTACGGGTATGAAGTAGTTGCTCAAGCAATCTCAGACGCTCATCTGAACGCTGAGCTAAATGACATCCGTAATGCGACATTCGTGCAAGGGGATCTGAATAAAATTGATGCAAGTTTCGGGAACAATTTTCCTAGACCTGATATTGTGATTTCAGGTTAAGTTACTTAAGAATTACCTTCTCAGATTTTATTAAAAGAAGTCCATACTTTCCTACTTCTCGACCTTGAATTAAATGTTTGCTTTCCTATTCTACAGTGCAATTTTGTGTTTTTTTCTTTGGTCTTCTTTGTTAAAAATGTGTCAATCATGCAGATCCAAACCGACCGGGGATGCACATGAAGTTGATTAAGTTTCTCCTAAAGCTCAAGGTGCCGAGAATAGTTTATGTATCGTGTAATCCAGCAACCTGTGCACGTGACCTTGATTATCTTTGTCATGGAGTGGTACGTCTCACAATCTATGACACCATCTGTCAGTTCTAGTTTTCAGCTATATGACCTGATAAAAGATGTTATGCAGGCAGAGCAAAATATAAAAGGGTGTTACAAGCTGAAGAGTCTACAGCCAGTAGACATGTTCCCACACACTCCTCATATCGAGTGCGTATGTCTGTTGGAGCTCTGTGACAATCCCAGTTGAGCTTATGCATCTCATTACCAAGGTCAAAACTCTTTCCTACCTTCCACTGTTTATTTATTTATTTATTTTTTTCAATGTACCATTGTTCCATTCTCGGTTTCCAAAGCATAAGGTCTATATGTTCCTTCCAGGATGTGCAAAGATTGTGAGTAAACTGCACAATTACAGTCATAATGGTGACTGGAAGTAGCAGCTGGGAGTGGCGCATGAAAAATCGTTTAAGATTGACACATTTAGAGCGGCTGGGAAAGGGCAACAACTGCAGGTCTAGAGAGATCCAATGCCATTGCCCCTCATCATCAATTCGTGCTGCATTTTCGGAATTTTTCTGTTTATTATGATTGATTTCTGACCTTAAAGTGGTTGTAGAGTCTCATTTGATGGAAGAAGATAAAAGAAGTGAGTTTTTTTACATTATAGTATTCTATGTCAATGAAGCGCGTTACTGGGCTTTTCTTCAAAAAGAAAAGTTTCGGAAAGCAGTACCAACGTACATCTTTTTTTTTTTTTAGTTACCAGAACGCTAGGAATTTTTTTACATTCTACCAAGAGTTCCTTCAAAACCAAGAGTTCCTTCAAAAGATACGGTGCTTAAATATCCAGATCCTATCTATATGGTGCTTAAAGATATGAAAAATTTATATATGGATGAGATATGATGCCGAATAAAGTTCTTTTTTTTTCTTTTTGATTTCCAAATATTGAATTTTCCATTTATGGATAGCTCAAATTTGTTGCAACTTGTAAGAACACACATAATATCCGTTTCATGTGAGAAATCTAGAGAAAACGGATAAGATCAGTTTGATACAAGACATAGACAGGGTCAGACTACATGGGTGGTGCGGACTTGAATTTGTGAGGGTGCGAGTTCAATTCCACAATGCGTTGACTTTTAGGCTCTCTTCCTCCTGTGTGTGATACAACCTGGCATACCGTTTGTAGATTCCACATTAAAAGTAGGAAATCGACATTGCTGGCTAGATTGCATGCAACTAATTCCTTACTTTTTTACGCTAAAAAAAAAAAAAATGGTCTGACGCATGCAAATAATATTTTACGTGTGGAAACATTTATTTATCTATTTATTTTGATTTTGTGTATATTGTTATCTACTTATGCTACGTTGCAATCTACATGGAAACATTAATACAAATAAGGAAAGAATATATACTGTCATTGAAAGAATATTAATACGTAATTAGTGCAATACAGACCTCAATTCCTTACCAAATCAAGTAGGGGGAAAAAAAGGCAAACAACAAAGAATGCACTATCTCATTTTTACAAAGTAGATATCTGTATCCATACCTATATCCATATATATATATATATATATTATATACATGTATAACGTCTGTAGTCATATCTGGGATTTTTTATTTTCTTGAATCCAAGTTAATGGGTTTCGAAAATCATAAAACAGTATTTAGGAGCTGTGGCATACTCGCCCTGATAACTTTGTATCATCTAAATCCCGTTGAATTTGCATATGGAAGAAACATTGCATCTGGGAGACATGATTTAGAATTGGTAAAGCACAAGGGAACGTTCAAAAGCATAGAGGTTTGTAGACTTTTTTTTTTTTTTTTTTTTTTTTTTTTTTTTTTTTTTTTTTTTGAATTGACAGATTTGTTTCTAAAAAGACGTGTTTTCAAAGAGTTTGATCATGAAATTGAATTACATTGACCATGTATCGCTTTTCATGAATTTACAGAGCAAAAATGGCGAAGTGATAGATTGTGTTGATATTTATAAGCAACCTGCTTTTGATCACCCGCTACTCAAGAATCACACCATAGAGGTTCTTTTTTAATTTTTAATTTTTATTCTTTTGATCTATATGGAATACATATACACATACCTAGCTATTTGAAGATCATCAGATTCTGTAAAATAATACTTACAATTACACAACATATGCGTATATCTTATGTGTATGTCATATGGTATATCATCAATGTTTGACCATTCCATTATCCTTTTCAAGAATATATACTAGAATATAAGAATATATATATATGTGTGCGCGTATTTTTATACTTTTTTGTCTTTAATTTGGACTGTGAACTAATAAATAAAAAAGTAAAATGCGCACTTATATATTGTTGAAGTTTGTGGTTACAGATGCATCCGAGTTCAAATCAAAATGTAGTAGAATCAGAAAACGACCAAATAACGCCATATTTACAAGAGTGGCATGAGAATGGAGAATGCCCAGAAGGAACAATACCCATCGTACGGACACTAAAATCTGTTTATCCTCGGAAGGCCATTTTAAATATCTCCATAGATAGGATTGGCCACCATCAGTTCGGTGCTCCAACTGGTCATGAGGTACACACACACACACACAATATATATATATATATATATATATATATGTATGTATACTTATTTTTTTCACTGCCACAAGAAGTTGGCATGTTGATTTTTTTTTTTCCTTGGAATTAAAATGAGTACTACTTTGATTTTGGTGATTGCTAGTACGCTCAAGTTACTTTTAATGGTGGAAAGTACTATGGAGTACAGGCAAATATCAACGTATGGACTCCAACAACATATAGCTCAGAATATAGTTTAGCTCAACTTTGGGTTTTATCAGGCGAAGGAGAAAATTTGAATTCTGTGGAAGCTGGGTGGATGGTAATAATAATAATTCAATTCTTCAAGTAGTACAACTTACTTATCAAAAGGGATTAATCAACTAATTATATTTGATAAATATGTCTCTTTATAATTTGAAGTTTTGAAATAATTATTTTCGAGGATTCTAGCTTACGAAAGCATTAATCCATGGTTAATGAACAGGTTAATTCAGGGGACAAATTCACAAAGTTCTTCACATTCTGGACTGTAAGTCTCTTGCTTTGTGACAATGTATCCCCTTAAGCTAAGCCTATATATATATACAGTAGCTGCTTCAGTTGCAAATTACAATTTCCTATTGTTAAGTAAGTACGGTTATAAAATTTGTCTTATGTAATGAATAAATTATTAAGGCACAATTGAATTTCACAAAAAAAAAAAAAAAAAATTTTCCATATATATAAAAATTAAAATTTTAAAATCTCAATGATAGTACATACCCACTAATTTATGCTACTTTTATTGGGTAAGAAAGCATTGAGTTTATATCACTAATTTGTATTTAGAATTTTCCTCCATAACAATATTGTTTTCGCGTGACTTTTTGATCAGAGGGACGGCTATCAAAACTCAGGTTGCTACAATCTTGATTGCCCCGGTTTTGTACAAGTAAACAGGCGATTTGCCTTAGATTACAAAATAAACCGTGTTTCCACCTACAATGGCCCACAATTCAATATACCAATCACTATATTCAAGGTATAAATCCATCATAGACATAATTGAACTCTCCAATTAATTTTAGTACATTCACGTGTAAAAAGAGTTATAATGTTAAGGATATCAACTTATTAGAACAATTATTTTAAATTTACATATTTTCTATTCCGATTATTCTAAATTTACAAATAATTGGTGCATGTAGCGTTACTAATATGTCAAATATAATGTTCGTAACAATTGGATAGAACAAGGTAAGCGGACATTGGTGGCTGCAAATTCTAAACACTTCAATAGGATATTGGCCGGACTCTATTTTTACGACGCTGCGTGATGGTTCTAACACAATAAACTGCGGCGGAGAGATCATAAACAACGAAGCTGGGGGTCGTCACACTCAAACTGATATGGGAAGTGGGCATTTTCCAATTGAAGGCTTTAAAAGAGCAAGTTATTTTAGCAACATCAAGTATATGGATGGCAATGGTGAGTTCAAAGATCCGGAGCAGCTTATACCTTATGCTACAAAACCTTCATGCTATGATTTGCACGTCGGAGAAGACAAGAGTACTAGTTCTGGGACCTATTTCTATTTTGGGGGTCCTGGATATTCAGATATTTGTCAAAATTGATAAGCGAAAATTTGCAGGGTATAACATTAGTTTTCCGGTTTAGCTAGTGCTTTCTTTTTCATCTCACCTGAAATAAAATGCATTTTGTATAGTATGTCTCGAATTGATAAGGGTTTTTTTTTTTTTTTTTTTTTTTTTTTCTAATCAAAATCTCGAATTGATAAGTATGGAGTTCATTGCTAATATTGTTTTCTTAAGTGTTGTTTTTCTTCTTTCACCTTACTGATTTGATCTCTTTCTCGTACGTAATTAAGGTTGCCGTGGCTTTACTTATTCTCTTGAGTCTGTTTCAATTGGTTTCTATGAGATTTGGTTATGCTTTTATTTATTTTTTTATTTTGAAAATAAGTATTAACGTTAACGATACTTTACTTTTAATATTAAGATGAAGAATTCAAATCTCCACTCCAATATGATAAATATGAGAGTGAAAACATTAAAAGTTTTATGAGATTATATATAACGAAATAGCCGAGTCCAAAATGGAAACAATTTATCCTAAAATAGACGGTGGATTTTTTATATTTTTTTAGAAAATAGATAGCAGATTTTTGTCCATGTGATCATTTCGTTTATATATCTATACATACATATAAATTTTATACATATTAATATACTGTAAGAATAAACTCAATGCCACCTATACCATAAAATACAAGAATAATTTGGTTTGTGAAATAGCTCTCATCAGGAGGATTTGAATCCACAATTTTCGCAGAGGACTCGTATAACATATATCTCAGATATCCAATCTTTAACAGGATGTATGCGAGTGATTATATCGTACAATTTGCTAACAGCGGACATTTTGTATAACACTGTCTATCAATTAATCAAGAAGCAAGTATTCATATATTAACACGCAAACTAAATAACTATCTATGATAGCTAAAAGAAAAGTTTAATGACAATTGGCTTAAGTATGAGAAACAAGGTAAAAAGACGAGAAACTAGAACTAAATGTGTGTGAATACGAATGTCGGACCGAAAAACTCGCTCTCTACCGGTTTTGTTTTACAATTTTTATTTTTTGATTCGGCCCAACCAAAATCGTTTGGAGCTTAATGCCGAACTTAATGGTAGACTTAATGACCGGTTATGGCATCAATTTTGCCTTCATAAAAATTCAAACTTACTATGGAATTGTGGCAAGGTTCATCGTGCACGTTTTGCACCTTTAAGATGCGTGTTTAAGCCCCATAATGTCATGCTTTGTAACCTCTTTTCAAGAGCCTATATAAGCCATGCATCACATGAAGGAGGACTCACACTTTTCCGAATTCTCTTCTCCTCTCTCTCGGTTCTCTTTTGTTTTTCGAGTTTTTTGTGCGTTTTATTTTGTATTTCAATTTTGGTGATAGAGGGAAAGATCCAAGTTATAGTTTGCCGGACGGTTCCGATAGTGCTTCGAGCTACCGTTATTGTCGTTGTATCGTGGGTGACGGACGTCCAATGTTACCTAAATCACTCGCCGGATGAGACGAATCTGTTTTAAAAAAAGTGTGGTTCACGTGTCTCGACATCCTTACCAATTCATTTTTTCCAAATTTAATAAAAATGTTGAATTTGTGTTGTAACAATTTTATTATTGTAAAAGTTATTATATATATTGTTCTTCTGTGTCAAGCCATATTTAAGGAATATGATGCTCTTGTTCAGAGTGAAAGATGGGAGTTAATTCCGTCTGTAACCACCCAAAACCTTACTAGCTGCATGTGGAATTTTCAAACTAAACCATACTCAAATGATTCTATTGATGGTATAAATGCTCGATCTGTTAAATATAAGATCGATAACTTCCAAAAGAGCATCATTTTAGGGGCGTATAAAAAGATAAAAATAAATGAGTTTTATATCGTTTAAATATAATAATAAACGTAAAAAATATCAATTTATGAAGACTTACTATCCTACTTAACTGGTTACCTTTTTAAGATGAAAAAACATATCATGCTCTAACCGGTTGCCCCACTTAACTGGTTGTTCTTAAAAAGCCCTACATCATCTATTTTCTTGAGTTGTATGTATCATGCTCTGTCCGAGAAGAAAATGAAGAATAAATCCTGTAATTATATTGGTTCGTAATTTAACAAGTCATTAGATTACCAATTTATGTATAATAATACGAATCCCACCACATATATCTACAAAGATTTAGTTGTATTTGAAAAACTATTTAACTCATTTTAAAAAATAGCCATGAATATCATGAACAAGAATTTAATACCCCATGTACATTCTGTGCGTTTTGCACTGATATACATTCAATTGTGAAAAACATTCAGAAAACCCACAACATTTCATCATGACATTCTTCTTCTGTAAGAGAACCTTAAATTGGAATTCTTTCATCTAGCTAGCAGCCAGCGAAGCATGAAGCGCCGCGCCATAAGGAAGTACATCTTCATTGCCTTGGATTCAAATCTCTAGATTTTCCACGGTAAGAACAACCGCAATCGTGCAAGTTATTTTATGTTTTTAGTTAAAATAATTAATAATTTAACTTTTTTTTAAAAAAAAATTTATACTCCAACCATAGCTATATGATTAACCATTTTAGATAGTATTTTTTCACACTAGCTAAATATAACTGACATAGAGAGGCTAACTATTTAATTTTTTATATTATTTTATTCTTTCAATCGTACTAAATGTAAAGATTTTTTTTTAAATTCAATAAATATTAAAATAATTTATATTTAACTAAAATAAATAATATGACAAAATCACCTTAAAAATTACTAACTAAAATAGCTTTGTAACTATTTTAATTAAATTTAACTAAAATTTAGAGAGTTCACTCCAACCGAGCAAATATTAATGAAAAATTCCTAAATTTAGAAATATATAACAAAATAGCCGGGTAGTCCAAATTTGTAAAGACTTAAGGCTCCGTTCATTTCGCTGATTCGAGTTTAGAATTCGAGTTTTGCTACAGTAAAAAGCTCTCACAAACAATCACATCTAACTTTTTTGCTACAGTAAAAAGCTCTCACATAAAATCACATCTCAACTCGAATTAAAAACTCGAATAGCGAACTAAACGGGCCTTATTATATATAATTTACAAAAGTCCAATGCAAATATAATTTACCGTTCAATAGACAGTAGATTTTTGTTTATGGTCAATACGTTTATACGCATATACATTGTACGTACTTACACATATACATATATTAATACAAAGTACGTAACAATAAACTCAATTAATCAAAAGTTGCTAACTATTCCACGGTATACGAGAATAATATGCGCGTTTGCATATAGTCAGCAACCTGGCTTACCAGTTTTTTCTTCTTTTTGAAGATGATTTACCATGTAATATTAGTTTGTGGATTTGCGCATAATATCCATATGTTTTGAAAATAAACTTCAATGAAAGAGTCTAAAGAGACCTTAAAAGAAAAAAAAGGTTCTAAGCATTTCTATTAATTCAATATAGGGAGAAAGAGAAAAATATGTCAAGATTTGAGATGAATTAAAATTAATAGGTCAATAGTTTACATAAGTTAATAAATAGGTCAAATTATTATTTTCGTTCATAACTTGTCTAGTTATGAACCATAACTTGATAAGTTATTCATGATTTTTATCCATAACTTGTCTGACTATGAACTATAACTTAACAAATTTATTCATAATTTATCTGATTATGAACTATAATTTAATAAATTATAACATATTAATTTTTATAACTAAAAATTAACTTATATACTTTTTTAAATTTTGTATGTTGGCCTATTTTCTATTATTTTTCTTTCAATATATTGCAACGTCTTGTACAGGGGACGAAGGGAGCTTGGGCTTAAGGGGATCAGCCCCGAGCCCAAGTGGCCCCTTTGGTATTTTTTTCCTTTTAAATTTATAGTTATACTTTCATTTTTTTTATTTAGCTCCCCTAAACTTTTCAAAATTTAAGAGTGCCCCAACTTTTTCTTATTTTACCACAATTTTTACATAATATGACAACACTACTTAAGTTTGTATATATGTGTGAAGAACAAAAAAAGTAAGCATCACAGAGTTCTCGTTCATTTTGTTGATTCGAATTTAGAATTCGAGTTGAAATGTGATTTTATGTGAGAGTTTTTTATTGTAATAAAAAAGTTAGATGTGACTGTTTGTGAGAGCTTTTTATTGTAACAAAACTCAAATTCTAAACTCGAATCAGCGAAACGAACGAGGCATAAATCCTTTTTGACCATCTCGGTTAAATTATCTACGTTAAAAAATTCATGTAACCTCTTACATGACTCAATTATGAAGGTTATTTTTGTAAAATCACAAGCAATATATTTAAAATATACATTTTTTTAAAAGGCCAAGCAAAAATCAAATTAGATCTGCACTAAAAAAATCAATTCATATGAGATTTTTCTACAATTTTTTTTTCAAAAAAAGTGTAGAGAGAGAGAGAGAGTTCTCCACTGCCGATTTGGGTCTGCTTTCGCAGAGGGAAGAGCATTGTCGGAATATGCAGCGGTGGTGGGAGGCTCAGATCTGCTTTCTTTTGGTCTCATGGTGGATTGAGGTGCCTCGATGGGTGGCGGTCGATTTCTGAGATGCAACGGCTTGGACGGGGCTGCGATGATCTGGCGACGGTTGGCCGGAGGCTCGATGGGCATTGTCGGAATATGCAGCGGTGGTGGGAGGCTCATATCTGTTTTCTTTTGGTCTCATGGTGGATTGAGGTGCCGCGATGGGTGGCGGTCGATTTCTGAGATGCAACGGCTTGGACGGGGCTGCGATGATCTGACGACGGTTGGCCGGAGGCTCTATGGACAGATCTGGACAGTAAGGGGTGCTCGACCGCTGATATATTAGGAGGTCGCCATAGCCACTTGTTGTATTTAACCAAAAAGCTCGACAACGCAAACAACTACCCCAACAAAACCCACCTACTAAAGGGAGACCAGATTTGTCACGCCCTCCAAACACCATAGACCCACTCAAAATAAAGAAAAAACCCAGACAAAATAGGATCACAACAATCAAATATTCCTTCTCAAATCAAAGAAGCAGAGAACAAGCTAAGACAAAGAGGATTTCTATGGGTAATCAATTACAGAGTCGCACCAAAAATAGCAAGCAAAGGATTAAAGATTGACTAGGAGAAAGAAAAAGGAAAGTAGTGATGGAGTGGTTGTTAGAGAGATTGTAATACAATCTCTCAATTTTGATATCATAAAATTGGATTAAAACACATTCGGAAGAGTAGGTTGACGCAAGCACGCGCTGCAGCGCGAAAGAGTGCGTGCTGCAGCGCACGGACGCGCTGCAGCGCGCGTTTGGGCGCTGCAGCCTGCGCAAAACAGACCCTCGGGTCTGTTTTGCTAGGCACGCGCGCTGCAGCGTACAGCAGCGTGCGCTGCAGCGCACGGGCGTGCTACAGCGCGCGTTTGGGCGCTGCAGCCTGGGCAAAATAGACCCTCGGGTCTGTTTTGCTAGGCACGCGCGCTGCAGCGCACAGCAGCGTGCGCTGCAGCGCAAATCTTCGACGGAAAATGTATTCGTGTGTTTTAGTAATCTGAAAAGGTCTCGAACCATTGCATCTATTTGTGATATGTTTTCTCACATATCTGAGCACTTATTAACAATAGAAATAACTATTGTTATAAGTGTATCAGCATATAAAAGATAACCATCAAATTGAAAAGGTATCTTTATGTGAAAGGTTGTAACACTTAAAGAGGATGAAT
>NW_010365319.1:22961-23614 GCF_000414095.1 Morus notabilis
GAAGAAGTGAACACCAACAAGGCCAATACCGTTGAAGAGAAATCCGAAGACATATGTGCTATGGTCTCAGAATTGCAAATTGGCATGATTACAGAAACTAACATGGCTGCATTTAAATCCACTGATTGGTGGCTTGATTCCGGTGCCACAATCCACGTTTGTAATGACAAGACTATGTTCTTATCTTACAAAGTGGAAAAGGAAGGACAAACTGTTCTCATGGGGAACAATGATGTAGCGATGGTTGCCGGGAGAGGAGTGGTGGAGATTAACTTTACTTCCAGAAAGAAGCTTACATTGAACAATCCCAAATTCAAATTTCTCCCAAACAATCTTTAAGGTTTTAGACTTGCTGCAATGGAGGTTGAAAAGAACATGACGTCTTTCCTCAATCCTAATGTTCAACTTGATCGTTTTGATGGTACCAACTTCACCCGCTGGAAAGGAAAGTTATTCTTTCTTCTCACCGTGCTTAAGATCGCCTATGTACTTGATCCGAAATTGGAGCCTCTTCCTGAACCAAAAGAGGATGATTCTGAAGATTTGAAGACCGCAAGGAAGAAGCGAGGAGATGATGAAATCATGTGCCGGGGTCATATTCTCAACACTCTCTCCGATAGGCTCTACGATCTTTACAACTCGATGGAGTCTCC
>NW_010365319.1:24883-26184 GCF_000414095.1 Morus notabilis
ATATACTTATGTGTATTTACTTAGAACAAAAGATGAAGCCTTTGATAAATTTAAATTTATAAGGCTGAAATTGAGAACCAAAAAGATAAGAAAATCAAAATGGTTCGAAGTGATAGAGGTGGTGAATATTTCTCAAATGAATTTGATGCTTTCTGTGAAGAGCATGGAATTATTCATCAAAAGTCAGCCCCTTTTACTCCTCAACAAAATGGACTGGCTGAAAGAAAGAATAGAATCTTTACCGATATGATTAACTCTATGCTTCTTAATTCTAAATTGCCTAATAATTTATGGGGGGAAGCTTTACTTACTGCATGTCATGTTCACAATAGGATTACATCTATGAAATCACATGTCTCTCCATATGAAGTATGGAAAGGAAGAAAACCAAACTTGATGTATTTAAGGGTGTGGGGCTGTCTAGCATTTTATAAAATTATTGACCCTAAATCATCAAAGTTAGGAGCTAGATTGACATCCATAAGAGTGTTATTTGCAATTGCATCGATATGCAATTTGCATGTGCATCAAATGGATGTTAAGACGGCTTTTCTAAATGGTGATCTTGATGAGGAAATCTATGGAACAACCCGAAGGGTTTGTATTACTTGGAAATGAAAAGAAGGTGTGCAAGTTAGTCAAGTCTCTTTATGGTTTAAAGCAAGCACCAAAACAATGGCATGAGAAATTTGATAATGTCATTTTATCTCATGGTTTTAAGCATAATAATGCGGATAAATGCTTATACTCTAAATTTACAAATTGTTTTGGTGTGATAATATGCTTATATGTTGATGACTTGCTTATTTTTGGAACAAACATGCAAGGGGTAAATGATACCAAGAAATATCTAACTTCACAATTTAAGATGAAAGATCTTGGTGAAGTAGATACTATCTTAGGCGTAAGAGTGAGGAAGCATAGTGGGGGTTACTCGTTGTGTCAATCTCATTATATTGAGAAGGTGCTTCTTAAATTCAATCATTTGAAGTTTAAAGAAGCAAATACCCCATATGATTCTAGTATTAAATTACTAGAAAATGCAGGCAGAGCTGTGGCACAGCTTGAATATGCTAGTGCGATCGGTAGCTTAATGTATGCTATGCATTGTACAAGACCCGACATAGCATTTGCGGTATGCAAAATGTCTAGGTTCACGAGTAACCCGGGTATCGAACATTGGAATGCAATTGGAAGAGTACTTGGTTATCTTAAAAGAACCATTAACTTGGGTTTGTCATATAATGACTATCCGACCGTACTTGAAGGGTACTCGGATGCAAGTTGGATAACAAGTGCAA